>NW_010548394.1:0-6849 GCF_000687285.1 Phaethon lepturus
CTTTAATAGGGATACCACTTCCTAATCAAATAAATCTGACCAATCCAAGAATTTGGGAAAATACGACCTTAGAAAGAAGCACAGCTTTGTAAGATGGTTCCTCCCATGGCTTGGAGTGAGGGAATTAGAAAGGACCTTAGTAAACATTTCAGCAGTAATAGAAATAATAGAAAATAAGACAGCAGATGCAATTCAAGCATTACAAAAAGAAGTCTCTAGCCTATCACAGGCAGTACACCAAAATCGAATGGCACTGGATTTATTACTGGCCTCACAGGGAGGTGTTTGTACTATTATAAACACCAGTTGTTGCATGCATGCGGACCAAAGTGGCAGAGTAACTACTGTTTTAGAAGAAATTTGGACACCGACTGAAGTGTTACATGAAATGGCAAAAGATGATGCCTCTTGGGGATTTGAAGAAATCTGGAACAAACTCACTTCATGGTTACCAAATCTCACTTGGCTAAAGAAGTAGTCACCATAATAATTTTAGCAATATGTTTTTTGGCTTGTATAATGATCCGATGTTGCAATTGTTTCTCCCAATTAAGTTGGAAAATAAAATATGGTGGCTTAGTTTGAGACTTTAAAGGAGAACCTTTAGAAGTCTCTAGCAAAGGGGGGAATTGATACATTTATGTACTTTCTGGAGGGTTATTGATTACATGTTTAGTTTAACTTTTGTACAGATTTCTTTAGCCTACTAACTGTGTGATTATGTTTAACAGCCTACTCTCATAGTTCTTAGGCTATACTTGCCTCAGTGCTAACCAAGAGGCCTCATGAAATCAAAACAAAGAAGGGTTAAGAGCAAGGACTGAGAGATTAAAGAGAACAGAGAAGATATCTTAACCTTGAGAATAGAAACATCCTAGCAGGAGTGCTCAAACAAGGATGATAAGAAGGAATCGCTTGGCTGTACAACAGAGGGGCAAACATCCAAGGAGAAGAAACTATCCTCAGGAGACCCGTGACCATAAAAGGGAAAAAGGAGTAGGGGGCTAACTCCCCAAATGACCACCGACGACCACCCGAGACCCCCGCGCATGCGTAGTGTGGTTTTGTAACGCCAGCATTATGTAAAGGTAGTAGATAGGCAGGGAGGTGGAGGTTTTTTGGAAAAATGTGTGAATATTCATGTCTTTAGGATATATAAAGGATGAACTTTTGTTTCAGGGCATGCACGTTATGTGGAGTGATCCCCTGTGCATCCAGCGCTGCAATAAAGAATGCCTGCCTTCTAAAACTTCAAACTAAGTGTTAGAGGGTTTTCTTGCTGACTTTTTTGGTAACGTAGCTGTTTCTGCCTGAAAGGTAACAGGGAGGATCGTATTTGTAAGTGATGAGATGGGGATGCTGTGTTTACCTCAGCTTTGGAGGGGGTGGCACCTTGCAGATCAGAAAAAGACGACGATAGTATTTTTTATTATTGTTCCTTTTGGACAAGGGGAAGTGGTAGAGCAAAACCAGAAAGGCTTTCTTGTAAGATGTTGGTTTGCCCCTGCAGAAGCCTGGGTGGGAAGAGCAGTCAGTGTGCCAGGTCAGGGTGTGGAGGGAAGGATGCAGATATGTTTAGAAGAGTTCCTGAAAGGTCTTGCTGCATCACACACCTTCAAAGAGCACGGAAAGATGATACAATGTCTTCAACAGAACACATGGCAGCAAGGTGATTAAATCAGCATGGCAAGTTTTACAGCTGTTTGAGCTTAAAATGCTATATTAATGGTTTTGGTTAATTTACTGAGTGCAGTGAGGATAAACTGAGCCATAATGCCACTAACATATTACAGCTGGGAGATGCCAAGAATCATTGTCTCCTTCAGGCTCATTTTCTCTTTAGGTCAGTGTTTAGTTAGTATTTAATGGCTAAATTACAAATGAAATGGGTTGCTAACTGCTAAAGTAACAGACCCTGCTATTCTGAAGAATAACTTGAGCACTGATACCTTCTGCTCTCTCATGTGACTAGCTAAGTAGTTCCCAAATGCAGGGAGCAATGAAATGCAGAGCTGAGGTTTCACCTGGAAAAAAAAAAAAAAGCAGAGGGCCCAATGGATGGGAGAAAGCAGAGGTGAAGGTGTTTCAGTAAGTAGCATACAACTGTAGAAGGACTTTACAGGGGAGGGAGAAGGTGGTTATTGTATGCTGTAGTGAGGGAAAGGGCAAATAATTGCTCTGAGTCTGATACCCACTTGGAAAAGTTGAAGAAGCAAGGATTTGCTCAAGTAAATTTGTGTTGGTTGTTCCTTAAAGAATACAAGACAATGGAGTTTTTAAAAATGGGTGAATTTTGAAACAGAAATACTATGTCAAAAGGAAACTCTGTAATGTTTTAAAAATTAAGGGAAGGACTTCCAGCCAGATTTAGTTGATTAAAATCAATGTAGATTATAAGTAACATTCCTTCAGGGCTGGCCCTCAAGATAACACACTCTTGTTAGGATGGGTTTTTCATTTTGAAGACTGACAGCAATGTTATTTTTTTCCTACAATAGGTTTGCTAGAACATGTTCTCCAGTCTTGGTTGGTGCACAAATTAGTGTAGTAGGTGTTCATACAACCCTTATGCAAAATGCTGGTAATCTTAAAAATTATTGGGTTTTTTTGTTTTATTTTGTTGGGTTTTGGGAGTGGTTTGTGTTTTTTTTAATACAGCTCTTTCTTCAGGAGCTTAATAAATAGGGTACTTCATTTGGCACTGTTAAATAATCATCCTATTGGGTGACATGGCCCTGTTGTGGATAACACATGTGGCAGTTCATAGTGGAGTAATTTATGTGGTTAACTATCAGATGAGCCCAATCTAACTGGGAATGGGGTAGGGTGGGAGCACCAAAGCACCTGTTTACATGCTAAGTGATGTGTTTGTAATTAATCAGTTGTCCGGGTAACTCCCTACTTTGTCCACCACTGGTGTTAGATATGTATTTGATTCAGCTTGCTTTGGTTTATAAAAGCCAAAGTCAAAATGGACTGCTCTTATGTAGTCTGAACTCCTGTGTAACCTGTAGACCATTGTCCTGTGTGAGGACAATGTTCCTCAGTGTTTAAGTAAAGCTTTTTTAGATTAAAAAAAAATCCAGTCTTTGATAGCTTTAAGCTTTAAAGTAATAATAATAAAACACCCTTAATTATTTTAAGCAAATACACTTTATCCTCTGCTTGTCAAGACTTGAGAAGAGCAGGAACTAACCTCTCAGGAAAGCCTGGGAAAGTTTATCTGGCAATATGCCCTGATGCTCAAGTAATAATGGGATCTGTTGGGCTAGTAGGCTGAGGAGCAAATTCCAGTAAGAAATAAAAAAAACACTTCTTATGGGGAAACTGGTTGTTTCAATGTCTAAATACCACTATGCTTGTTTGGCTTCTGCTGGATTCAGACCTCATCTGCCACATGTCCATGATATTTTCTCTTTTGTCTCTTGTGTGAAATATCCAATGTTCTTGGTTTTGTCAAGGGCAGCTTTCTCTTCTGTGTTCTCTTAAACATTTTGGGGTCATACTATTCTCCTTGGAGCTTTGTGAGATAATTAAAAAATAATCAGTCATAAATCAATAGCCATGGTAACTGCCCAGTTCTTGTGCACTTTAACCCAATTGGGCTTCAAGCCTCCCCCAGCGTTTGGGTCTATTCAGTCTTGCAAAACTCTTTCACAGATAACCTTCTTTTAAAAGTGAGGAATAACAAATCTCCTAGCAAAATCATTACAAAAAGGTAGTATGGCTTGTTTTCTATGCATCTCCCCAAGAGGAATTATCACAGAAACTCTAATTTCTTTTAAAAACCTTTCTTGAAACTTTGGAAGTACTATGAGGACAAACTATACAGAAGAAATGTGAGGGGAATGTGATTTGGAAAAAAAAAAAAAAAAGTAGAGAAGAGCAGTGCTTGGGCACAGAGCAGTTGCTTTCCCAGACCAGGATTTCTACCCAACAAGCCTGATCTTTTGTTGTTAATAGTGGGCAGCAATGGATGTTTGCGAATGTTCCTCTGATGAGCGGCTTTGAACAAAGTGTGTACAAAAATATCTTCCTAACTGCAGAAAAAAAACACTCTGGCTTTTTAAGCACAAATATAGTTCCAGTTCAAGCAGTTCCAGAGCCACAAAGTGCCGGAGGCTGAGGGGAGGAAAAAACCCCAAAACACCCAACCCCCCTCAACCCCAAAAACCCAACCAACCTTTGGGGGGGGGGGGGACACCACTACAGTGATTCTTAGCCCTTCCCTAAGCATAACTTACTATCCATAGTATAATGAGCTAGGTGGTACTCTTGGTCTGAATTAGGGCATTGGTATGAGTTATATCACAACCTTTTTTTTATAAGAGAGTCCTGGCATTTTCCAGACTTAAGGAGGCCTTGTAAATATAATTCAGTAAGAGGAGCACTGGAGACCTGCTCTGATTCTTGAGGATTAGATATAGACATAAATAAGTGAAAAAACTTAAGTTTTTTGAGGGGGATCCCTACTGAGATGCATGTTATCTTTAAGTCTGTATGATGCTAGCATCGACTATATGATTTTCATTTACCTTGAAGTATGTCAGTGGGAGGAAATAGACAGTCTGAAAGAGACGTGCATTTGGATTGTACTGACACATGTCCTTAACCTCCTGAAACATTGGAGTCCATGACAAAGTTATCAAGTACTATGTTGAAGTTCAATGATTTGATGGCTAAATTCCCCATCAAATTTCTGACCCAAGCTTATTCATGATCATCTTAAATTTTCTGCCCTATCTTGTAGCTTTAAGACTAAGGGAAAAGTTTTTATTTCCTTTCTCTGTGTCCTGGTTTCAGCCAGGATAGAGCTGGTTTTCTTCACAGAAGCTAGTGTGAGACTGTGTTTTGGATTTGGGATGAGAGACTGTTGATAATGTGCTGATGTTTTGGGTTGTTGCTGAGCAGTCAAGGACAGTCCAGCTTCTCGTGCTGGCCTGCCAGCGAGCAGGCTGGGGGTGCACGGGGAGCTGGGAGGGGACACAGCCGGGACAGCTGACCCAGACTGGCCAAAGAGATATTCCCTACCATACGAGGTCATGCCCAGTACATAAACTGGAGTTGGCCGGGGGGTGGAAATCGCTGCTCGGGGACGGGCTGTCGATCACGGGGTGGTGAGCAATTGCTGTATTGGGCACCACTTGTTCTTGTACATTCCTTTGCTGGTATTATCGTTATTGTTCCCTTCTTTCTTTCTGTCCTATTAAACCGTGTTTATCTCAACCCACGAGGTTTTTTTTTCCTAATTCTCTCCCCCGTCCCACTGTGGGAGGGGGAGTGAGTGAGCGGCTGCGTGGTGCTTAGTTGCTGGCTGGGGCTAAACCACGACAGTCTGGGAAGGATGTATAAGAGGAGCTGAAGAGCTTTCTAATGTATTGGTTAGATTTGAAGCCACCTGCCTTGAACACAAGTGACTGGCCGTGTAAGTAACATTCAGTGAAGCCTCGCTAGTATTTCCAAGTTCCTGCATTTGCCCCTCTCTTTCATAATACTTCATTACCTGTTATACACAGGACATTTGCTCTTGGCTGCTACTAAGGTCGTAGTGCCCTGATAACTTTTCCTTCCTCTATCCATGTATTTTGCTACTGAAGATCATAGGAAGAATTTTTCTTAGCATATCCAGATTGATATATGCTTCTACTTTGAGCTTAAGTTCTGCTTCTCAAGTGGGAAGCTTTGACAGGCTCTGTTCTGTGTGCCAGTCTCAGTGCTTTTATACCGAACATCCTCACCTTGTTGAGACTGAGCTGAAGGATTAACCCCCATTATGCAGTAAGGACAGGGTAACCATTTAGAAGAGTGATCACACTTCCCCCTTTTGTTCTTTTTCTTTAAAATTGAAAAACTATCTTCTGCTTAGCACACTGTGAAAGCCCTACTGGAACTTGATTTCTTGATATTTAGACTTTCCACATGTAAGTTTTACTCACCAGTCTCTTCCCAAACCTCAAATAAAGAGGCTGGAGGTTGGTGGGCTGAGGGCAAGGCAAGATGCTCCCTCCGAAGGAAATGTTACCATTCCCCTTGCATAAGATCTAAACCTTGTGCTGTTGAGGGCTGCGTTGATTTCAGTCAAATCAATAAACTGAGAAATTGCTAGAAAAATAGTTGCTGTTCAATGGATGCATTACTCTGTCTCTCCATTTGCTACGTGGGCATGAGAGTTCATGTGAGCAGAGGATGGGAGCTCATAATGGGAACAGCCTGCAGGTAGGCCTGTTTGTGAAACTGCAAGGATAAAGAGCCTGGCCACTACTGGAAAGCAGGATTACACCTTGTAGATTAAATCCTTAACCTCTGATGTCAATAGAACTTGTTTTCACTTACTGTATGAAGCCCTGGTGCTAGTGTCTTAAAAGCTTTGTCTCATAGCTCAAATTGCCTGACTGAAATGCAGTAGGATCACAGAATCATTAAGGTTGGAAAAGACCTCTAAGATCATCAAGTCCAAACATCAACCCAACACTACCCTGCCCATTACACCATGTCCTGAAGTGCCCCGTCTACATGGTTTTTTTGAACACTTCCAGCGATGGTGACTCCACCACCTCTCTGGGCAGCCTGTTCCAAGGTTTGATCACTGTCTCAGTGGCCTGGTTTCAGCCAGGGTAGAGTTAATTTTCTTCACAGAAGCTAGTGTGAGGCTATGTTTTGGATTTGGATTTCCCAAGAAACCGTTAGGCGTGATGGAGCCCTGCTTCCCTGGAGATGGCTGAACACCTGCCTGCTGATGGGGAGTAGTGAATGAATTCCTTGTTTTGCTTTGCTTGCGTGCGCGGTTTTGCTTTACCTATTAAACTGTCTGTATCTCAAACCATGAGTTTCCTCACTTTTACTCTTCCG
>NW_010548394.1:6865-7801 GCF_000687285.1 Phaethon lepturus
GGGGGAGTGAGCAAGCAGCTGCATGGTGTTTAGTTGCCAGCTGCGGCTAAACCATGACAGTCCCTTTTGGCACCCAACGTGAGGCTCGAAGGGTTTGAGATAAAGACAGATGTGATTGGAATGTGCTAGATAGATTGAGTTTATAGCTGTTATTGCTGTTTAGCTATTAATTGCCAGGCCCCTGTGCTTGCCATGGGTTTGCTTTCCTTACGTATATTAGAGTCTAGTGCTTGTTAGTGACTGCTTTTTGCTTTCGCTGCTTGCCGTACTGCTGTATTGCTGATCGTCTTACTCTGCTGTGCCTGGGAATATTTTGATAACAGCAATGGCAATGTGCCTGGGCTGGCAGGCGGCCAGGGCATTGCTGCTTTTTCTGTGCAGCTGTGCTGGACAGACTGGAACTCCAGTGTGAACTCAAGTTGAAGGGACTGTGACCTGTGGACGAGTCCATGTGGGAGCAGGACACCCCGAAGCGTCTGTGGCCGTGAATAAGCCCATGCCAGAGCAGGTACATCTTGAAGCATCTGTGGCCATGGTTATGTCTGTGCTGCAGCAGGTATACCTCTGATGGGATTGTGGCACACTGACAAATCCACGCTGGAGAAGGTACATCTTGAAGCGTCTGTGGCTGTGGATAAATCCATGTTGCAGCAGGTACACCCTGTAGCATCAGTGGTTGTGCATGAGGTCATGCTGGAGTACCTCAAAGTGTGTGGCCATGGAGAAGCCCTCGATAGTGCAGGTACATTCCTGGAGCGACTGGAGCTATGGGTAAGGCCACACTGGAGCAGATTTATCTCTGGAGGTATTGTGGCCCATGGAGGAGGCCATTTTGGAGCAGGTGCACCTTGAAGTGACTGCAACTGTGGATAAGTCTATGCCACCGCAGATATACCCCTGGAGAGACTGCGGCTCATGGAAGGGACTGCCGTCTGT
>NW_010548394.1:8038-8335 GCF_000687285.1 Phaethon lepturus
CGCACCTGTCCTGAGTGACCACCGTAAGGGATGGAGCCTGAAGTCATGGACTAAATGAACTCAATGGACATTTCATGGACATTTTGGAGGGAGGTCTATGTACTAACGGGACAATAATCTGTGTATTATATTAAAGGATGGGAAGGGGGGTGGTGGTTAATGAGGTTGTATTGGATAGTGTGGTACCTGAGCATAACGTAAATGGTATGGAATAAGGGGTGGATAATGTCCTGGTTTCAGCCAGGGTAGAATTGGTTTATCTTCATAGAAGCCAGTGTGAGGATATGTTTTGGATTT
>NW_010548395.1:0-16204 GCF_000687285.1 Phaethon lepturus
GCGCCCCGTGGAGCCGCTCCCCGCTGAGACCTCCTCAGGGACCTGGCTCCACCAGGCAGCCCGCACCCGCGGGGGAGAGGCTGCGCGCCCGTGACAGGAGGGAGAGAGGGGGCCCCCTGCCAGGCTGTGTTGACAGCGAGCTTCTCCGTGGACGTGGGATATGAAATTTTACTTCACGCTTGGAAGAGAACCGGGGATGGGTGCGAAATTCCCGTCCAGAAGAAGACCCGTTCTCCAAGAACGGGCAACGCTGGTGCCTGCCCTAAACCGGGGTGTAACTGCTGCCTCAAAAAGCGAAATACAAGTCGTTCATTCACGTGGGGCACTGCACACAGAGTATGGATTCATGTATAGATTTTAGCGGGGCTACTTACATAACCAAATGCATTTTCAACCCGTTCAGATCTGTGCGACTGGAGCGCATCCCACAAAATCGTGCAATGCTCTGTTATTCGGTGTTGTTATTAAAACCAGCGTGAGTCAGTCGATGCTGTCTTAAAATACTTTGTCAAATAAATATTAGGAGCTTAAGTGGTGGGTTTCGTATTTGAATTGATCGCTTTGAATTTATAAGCTTCTATCAAATAGATCACTAGAAAATACTAGTTATTTGCTTGTACTTGAGGATGAGGAACTCGGGAGCTTCAGCCCATTATGTCCAAACTCGGCTTTACAATAGGTCTCTCCTGATAAAGTAGGCACTAACCTACATTTTTCACCCAATAGGTGGTGCTGCTTCTGAAACCGTGTGGCTCCATAAACAAAGATCAGTGTTAGGTTACTCGGAGTGAGAGTGCTTTCGCACCACGTCCTGCTAGTTAGAGGAAACTACTTTTGAAAATTTCGAAATATATTTTGATCTCCTTTCTGAAAGTATAGTGGAATAATTCAACTCTAAATGTAACTGACCCTTAAAACATATGATCTTTATAATCTTAAAAAATTAATAGAATTTTTATGTCACTTTTAAACGAACCTATTTCTAAAACCAGGGTACTTATTCTAATGTAATTCTGATACGCTATTTTGGCAAAGAATGGCCTGTCATAAAACTTCTGATAAGTTTTCATAACATTTTCCGTACATTACCAACCTGTTTCCTAAAATCAGATGAACTCCCAAGACTTTTTAAAGGAAAAAAATAGCAGGTGTGTGTGGAGGTGTATGAAAATGTGTGAGTACAGATCAAATATACCATGATCTGATCATAATGTAATACAATACAATTCAATTTTGGAGACTAACTCCCGTGTTCAGATGATCCTACCACATTGTGAGCAATGCAAGACATAAACGTAACTTTTCTAATGAAACCTATTTTTTTTACTACTTTAATCTCATGTCTTTTTCAAAATAAGGTGGGTTTGTATAATTTAATATTCAAATGCATGGTGTGCATGTGTATGTTATATTCACGAATTTAGAAGATCTGTCAGGATGGGAAAACAAGGTTTTTATTCATACATGAGGTATAATATAAATGTGACTACTTTTTTTTTCTCTAGACTGATACCCTGTTGTTTTCAAACCTGACCTGAAGGGGACACCCTTTCTAGATGGGATGGATGATTTGGTCTCAATGGTGGTTCATTCTGAAGATTCGTGAGCTCAGTGTGTTCAATGACAGGATTGTTCCCAAGAATGAATACCCTGTACAGGTTACTAGACAGATTTAATCAGATTTCATTTGAATATATTAGTCTTTGAGTACGTTTCCATAACTAGACATGCTCTGATCTCATAGTATTGGTTCATAGGAGTAAATATTTTGTTAGAATTTTGACATTATTTCTTTTTGTTTTCTCATTTAAAAAAATAAAAACAATTGCATACTACAAGCATATGGTTCCTAGGGCTTGTGAGAGAGAAGGACTGAGTCAGACAAGCTGGCTTTTACCACTAGGTATGGAAGAAACTAGACTCAGGGCTCTGTGAACGGGATGTGACTGAAGAGCGTGGCAGTTTGCCTTTGCATTCTGGAGGCTGTTCTTACTAGTTTGAGGCTAGGCAACATGTAGATCCTGGCCTCATTTGCTTGTAGTTTCAAAAAATGTTAGGTTCTCAGTTGGTCACGTATAGAGCTCTACAGGAGGTTCTTTGTAACGAATCTGTTTGGGAGTTTTGCTGTTGCCTCTGGGAGATTCAGCAGATCATATGTGTTAAGAAAAGACACGGTGGCCAAATCAACCTCACTGAAGAAAAACCTATTAAAGCAGATAGAGGCAAAAGTTCTTTTGGGAATGACAAGACAGTGACAGTTCATTCTCTGTGTTGTTGAAGAAATGCTTAGGGGCTTGATTCTAATTTCCCTGCTGAGATACGAACAGCACCTTCCTCCACAGTGTTACTGAAGCCAAGTACTGATGTAATTATTTATGGACCAGGGCATTATCTGAGTATTCTCAGTGAGTGCCATTCAGTGAAGTTCAATGGAACTACTTGTGGAGTGAGATGCTATTCAGTCACAAGTAAGGGCACATGAGAAGTCTTGTGTGCTTATTTGTGGACATTACTGTGTACTTAGAATAGAGATTTCCTATGAAGTTCTTTGTGTTACTAAAATTAAAGGAAAAAAAACTCCTCTGTGGACAATTCAGTTGCTTTTTTACATTTTTATTTTAAATGAGAAAGATATGAATCTGTAATCTTCAGCCTGCATATATCTCAGGCTGAAGATATTCCTTGAAATTCTGCACTGACTTACTGATGTGTTCCATATAACCTCCTAAAAGTGAGTGGGGTGTGCCTTTTTTGTAGCTTTTGTCTCATTACGCTTATGGAAAAATATCTGGAGTCTTGTCAGTAAGTAGGCTATTTATGAACCCTTGTCGGCAAGAAAATGTTGACAGAAAAAGGAACGTGTTTTAACAAATTACGTTATAATTGTGGCTAAATTTGAATCAAAGAGATGTAAATATTTAGGCAAGACTTAAAAAATATTTCTTGCTCTCACTAGCAAAATGTATAGGTAATTTCCCCAGATAATGTAAAAAGTGTCTCCAAAATTAGCTCATCTACACTTTACTACTATCAGTGTTTGAACTTAACCAGGGTTTTGCCTTTCAAAATGCAGCTAATTAAACTCTCTGAATTGTTTAATTAGTTGCATATCACTTCAATTTTTCACCGTCTAGAAAAGATCTCTCATTTTTAGTTTGTTTCTGACATACCCAATACCATGTCTTTATTCACGCAAAAGTAGTAATGTTTCCCTAAATATTCTACTTTTCAATATACAACTGACATCAGGACTGTATTTCCAAGCTAGCAGACGGCATATGTCTCACTACCAACAAGAAAAGCAATTTTATGCTCTTTATTTAACAGCCCCAACTAACAATAATGAGAACCTGAAGGACAACGCTGGCTCGGCTTTCTAAATCCGATCACACTTTCTATTCATTGTCATGTCCGCACGGTAAGATTCAATAAGCCCTTAGACTGTTAAAGGACTATGGGATCAGATCCTTCTTTCTGGCACTAAACTCTTACATTGACAGTATTTATGTAGGCAAGATATTTGGCATACTTCAAACTCAATGACATCACAGTAATATTACTGTATATTACTTCTTCATGCTTTAGCATATTTTACACTTAAAATGACATGTTCCTACGGATGACAATACATAGTTCCTATGGAGAAATTTAGTTCTGCCACATCTAAAACATAAGAGTTAAAACCAAAATAAGAATTTTAGGACTGTTTAACCATCTATTTTAACCATCTGTACTATAACCATCTATGCATTCTGCATTTTTGTACCATAGAGATTGATATATGCCAGAATCTAGATATACAGTATGGATTTATTTTAGGTTCAAATACTGGCAGGTATGAAAAGCTGTACAGAAATTAATGACATTTGAAAAGTTAATGTCAAGGTAGCCAAATATTTATTCAGCACGCTAGTCAGTGGGACATACCTAAAATTGTTAAAGCTGTACTTTGCAATGTTTATTCAATATAATGTGTAAGGAAAGTTTCTACGTTGTATTTGGCATTACTTCACCTCTAAATGTACTCTTCTACCCGAATTCCTGGAGAGAAACTAAATAATACATGGAAAATTACAGTGGCAATTTGCTACTCTTTAATTATAATCTGGATTATAAATCAGGATGTTCATTTATGAATGTAGGCACTTGCCCATTTCTTCTTCATTTTCTGTGCTCATCATTTAAGTGGTCACTGCCTACTATGAGTTCTCTAATTAGGAATTTAAGGGTGAACAGATTCTGTTCTTTCGCTGACAATTTCAATTCCTCTTCAAACGCGCCGTGCTTCTCAGTATTCCCCGTAGGGCCTGGAAGTCTGCGGCAGTTCCGGAGCCTCCCGCTCCCATTTAACAGCTCGATTCTCACAGCTTCGTGCACCATTTATGTGGCTTTCCTGTATGAGACATCCTTTGGCTATTCAATAAGCTGCTTTTCCCATAAAGACAAAAGTTACCTTTTTGAATACATGTCAGGGCTTCTGTATTAGAAAGATAAATCAACAGGAAGAAAAGGACTTACAGTATTAAATAAATAAAATCCACTAAATGAAAGATAGCAAATTCTTCAAAGAGGCTGGAACTGCAAACGAAACTTGGCTCCAGCAGGTTGTTGAGGAACTGTTGGCCGCAGAGTACTTTTGTAGGAAGGTATGGCACAGGTTGCTTGTTGAATACAAATTACTGAAGTTGGTCTGTTCAGTCTCGAGGCTCAGGTGGAAATTTTATTTTATTTTACTTATTTTGCATTGGCTGATATTGTGGCACTATCTTGTTGAGGTGAAATAATAGCCTTTTTAAGAAAAACGGGCACTGTGTAAAAGTTACATGGATTACTCTAGGTGAGGCATGCCTCTCAGCAGCTCCTGTTGCCTTCTACTTCTTGCCCATACTTGGACTTAGGTATTCCTTGATCCACCAGAAGTACCTATATTTCACCCTAGAAATCAGTATTCTTCATTGCTAATCAAAGACTCCAGGAGCTATTTGTTTGAGTTAATTGTTAGCTAATTTCAGAAATCCTTATTCATCTTAAAAGTTCAGCACTGAAAGTAGGACGCTAGTGGAACTTAGCTGCCTCAACCCAAAATTTTAATTAAAAAGGTCCCTGACTCCACTAGTACCTTTTGGGGCTTCCAGGGAAGCTTTCAGGCAGGCATGATTCCTCTTCTGCACGTGCCTTATCTGACCCTATTATGTGCACCTCAGTGCCTCTTATCAGTTTAATGGGGATCCAAACCCAAACGTTCTTTCAGATGACTCCCCTGATCCCTAAGTCAGTAAGGCTTCCCTAAATACACGCTGACAGGATGGGGTGTCTTGATCTGACTGCTGCTGCTACTTCTGTTTAAGACAAAGACAAGGCGATGGCTGTGCCACCTTCTCCTGTTGTGGCCCAGCGATTGAAGTGTTTTACCATGGAAAGATGGTCTAGAGGGAGGACCTGCTTTGAGCTAAAGTGATATGTACCTAAATCTCCCATCTCCAAACATTTGGTTTTGTCAGATGAGAGGGCTTTTCATACTTCTTGTTTAAAATGAAGTATTTTGGCTTTAAAAAAAAAAATTAAAAGGTCAAAGGCTAGGAATTGCAGGGAAGGAATAGGGAAAAGAACAAATAACCTCAGTTATGCTACTGCATACAGTCATAGCTAACCAACTTCTTAATTATTGTGTATGCTTATGTTCCCCTCATCTGAGAAAGGGCACAGCAGACTTGAAATAGAGTAGGAGTATGGAAACGGTGAAGATCATGGGTGTCTGTTTTCAGGAATGACTAAATAAGCTAGGACACCCTGTCGTGAACAAAGACTACATAAGAGTTTGCTATATAGAGCGTTATAAACTCAAGCAGTAGGAACAGACTCTTCACTGACTCTTCCACTGTAAGAGCAAGGGAACAGCAAATGAAGGCAGCAGGAGCCAGATTTAAAAATAAATAAAATAAAAGGGTAGTTCGTCCTGCAACAGGTGATAGACTTGTGAAACTCTGCTGTAGGTTGCTGTGAGAGCAAAACATTTTGAGGGGGTACTGGACAAGACCTTGAAAGAGACACCTGCTGAGGGTTGCTAAGCAGATGGAAACCACATCCATTTCAGGAATTTTTGGAGCTGGAAATGGAGCCTGGGAGAGTTTGCAAGGAAATGTTCAAGCATATCACATAAGTTTGCCTTTTTCTTACTGTTCCTTAAGCATCTGCTTCAGGATTTTGGAAGCAGGACACTGGTAGGATAGGACAGCAAGAGAGGAAATACGAGTTCTTATGCCTGCTCCGACTCAGTATTTCATTATCCACTTGCTGGATACAATGTATAAATCACCAGCTTTTTTCTGGTTGTGTTCTAAAAAGAGCAGTTTTTTGCTCATTTCTTCAAAAGCTTTAGATACTTGCTCTCAGGAAGAGATTCTAGGCTACACTTCTGAAGGAGCCAACCTCCCAAAGGTGGACAGAGGTCAGATATATTTCCACCAACTCAACCAATTTAGATCAGCGGTCCTGGGCAGCTGAATGCCATTTGGGCAAGCCAGTGGCTCATTATTGCCCTCAGCTGCCTAGCCCACCTAAGGACAGTGTAGGAGCCTGAACTTCAAGGCTCTGGAGCCTACTGCTAGTGCCTAACAGGTGGGTGATTCAGGTAATGCCATCTTGCATCTGGGCTTTTGCCTGAGTCAGGTCTCCTGAATCCATCTTTTACACCACACCTTCAGATTCAGCAGCTAAAAAACAGGCTAGACATGGCTTGGCTACTTGGCATATAAAAATCAGTATTTACTTCTCTTGATTTTTATAGCCTTCAGTTACACACACAAGGTAACATAATTTTTTCCTATAACCCTTTATGTTTCACTAAACTTAAAGACTGTAGTTACCTGGAAAATTCTGTGTGATGTTGAAATATTAGAGAACCTGCTGTGCAGATAGCATTCATCAATTTATATTTCCGTATGAAGGTATTAGGACTGCTCACCTGACTAGTGAGAGATTTCATTAAGAGTTTTCAGGAGCAGTATATCTGTTAGTACTTTGGCTCTGAATTGCCATCCTCATTGCAAAAAGGTTTCTGCTAGACACTGGATTACCCGAAGACTGAAATATAAAGCAGATAACATTTGAAGAGATATCTTTCTTCATTGCCTTACTTATCTGTTTGCTGAGATAGGATAACAGTAAAAGCAGTGAAGAGTTGATTAAACAATAATGTCAGAAGCAGTGAAATAAGAGATATCTAGAGTACTTTGTATTGAAGTAGTGTTACAAAATTAGTCTTTGAAATGCTGTAAATAAAGGATGCTGCATAAAAATAAATTAAACCAAATGTATCTTAGTGAATGAAGTTGTATGTTTCTGTCAATGCCTTAACAGAATTTGATGAAGAATTTGTGGCTCATTTAACACTTCCTTGGAACTCATGACATGTTCTTTAATTGGGACAGGTTTTCTGGGGATTTTCTTAGAAGCTATCCAGGCCAAATTCAGTTTTTTCCTTAAGTAGAAGGAAGGATTTAGTGGCTTCAATGAGATTTAGACTGATTTGTATAATAATTCTTCAAAATATAGTTTTCTAAATATAATGCTATTTTTCAAAACTATCAATGCCTTGGAAAATAAAAATTTGTACTGTTTTGCAGGGGCAGCTTATATTGACGAAACTGAAAGCTTTTTGAAAGCTAAAGCAAGTATTTTGAGGAAAAATTAAACCGTTAAATTAGTGTTTAAAAAAAGACTTGATTCTTCAAGTGCTTTATATGCTGAACTCCACGATTTCAGCAGAAGCTCCCAAAAAGAAAAACATCTGCTTGCTTAGACTAAATAGCTAATGATCAGAGTAACAGCTGGCTTTATAATAGTGACCTAATATTACTCCAGGCGGTTTGTCATAGAATCATAGAATAGTTTGGGTTGGAAGGGCCCTTTAAAGGTCATCTAGCCCAACAATGGACTGCAGTGAGCAGAGACATCTTCAACTAGATCAGGTTGCTCAGAGCCCCATCCAACTTGACCTGAAATATTTCCAGGGGTGGGCCATCTGCCACCTCTCTGGGCAACCTGTGCCAGTGGTTCACCATCCTCATTGGGAAACCTTTCTGCCTTAGATCTAGTCTAAATCTACTCTCTTGTAGTTTAAAACCATTACCTCTTGTCCTATCACCACAGACCCTACTAAAAAGTTTGTCCCCATCTTTGTATAAGCCACCTTGAAGTACTGGAAGGCTGCAGTAAGGTCTCCCCAGAGCCTTTTCTTCTCCAGGCTGAACAACCCCAACTCTCTCAGCCTGTTCTCAGAGGAGAGGTGTTCCATCTCTCTGATCATTTTTGTGGCCTTTCTCTGGACGCTCTCCAACAGGTCCATGTCTTTCCTGTGCTGAGGGCTCCAGAACTGGATGCAGGACTCCAGGTGGGGTCTCACCAGGGTTGAGTAGAGGGGCAGAATCACCTCCCTTGACCTGCTGGCCACGCTGATTTGGATGCAGCCCAGGAGACGGTTGGCCTTCTGAGGTGCGAGTGCACGTTGCCGGCTCATGTCCAGCTTTCCATCCACCAGGACCCCCAAGTCCTTCTCGGCAGGGCTGCTCTCAATCCCTTCATCCTCCAGCCTATATTGGTACTGGGGGTTACCCCAAGTCAGGTGCAGGACCCTGCACTTGGCCTTGTTGAACCTCATGAGATTCACACAGGCCCATTCCTCGAACTTGTCCAGATACCTGTGGATGGCATCCTGTCCCTCAGGTGTGTCAACCGCACCACTCAGCTTGGTGTCATCTGCAAACTTGCTGAGGGTGCACTCGATCCCACTGTCTATGTCACTGATGAGGATACTGAATGGTACTGGTCCCAGTACGGATCCTTGAGGGACGCCACTTGTTACTGATTTCCATCTGGACATTGAGCCATTGACCACTACTTTTCTAGCTCCATCCCCAAACTTACCAACTGTGTTTCATCCATTTCTAGCCATTTGGAAAAATCATTTTGTTCCAAGTGTTATGTCAGTTCTTTCTGTAATTTCCTTTTGTAACACTTATTCGAATAGATGTGTGTAAGTATGATAATTAACAAATTTGGCAGGCTGTGACTTCCTGGGAGGCTAAGGAGCCTTCTGCCAGCTACCTGGAGCACTGCTGTTAGGTGTGTGGGACATTTCATGTTATGTGGTGCACTCGCCGCACAACCCATCCACCCATCATCTGCACACAGTTTGGAGCGAGTCCTATGTGGTCTGTGCCTATCTCTTCCCTTGTAATTTTTTCTTTTTGGATACTAGCTTTGCTTTTCATGTATCTTGCGATGTTGCAGAAAAATCCCAAGGAAACAGGATGTCTTTGGGGTTTTGTTTTGTTGGGGTTTTTTTAACACACCTTTGGTTTGTGTTAAAAAACCAACAACTGTGTATTGCTGTAGATACACAGATCACGGTAGAGTTACTTCTGGCTCATATTGGTGGAACTGTGCATGAATAAATCCTGGATGAATAAATCCTGGGTGAGCATCCAGGAGAAAAGGATCCAGAAGAGCTATTTAAGTTTTAGGAGAGTGCTGACACACAACCAAATGGGTATAAACTGGCAATGTGCAAATTTAAGATGAATATTAGAAGGAGGTTCCTAACCATTACAGCAATGGGATTTTGGAAAGTCTTTGCAATGGTAATAGCAAAAGCAAAAAGCCAACCTTTTTTTTTTTTTAAGAGTACCATTTTTTTTGCAACATCCTGTGGCTCCTGCAATAGGAGAGAACCTCATCAATGATCTAGGAGTCCCTGTCAGTGAATGCCATGGTACAGCTTCAACTGTGATAAATAAGAGAACTGAGCAGTGTGTACCTGGCTGTGCCAGCCAGCTGCCCAGCATTGAAACAACATAAACCAGTCATCCCTCACACCGGACTGATACATTTGCAAGCTGAGGTACTGGGGACTGAGTGGTCACTTAGCATCTCCAGTACCACTCAGCATTTCAAACTGCACTGAGTCGTAAAAGGTCATAAAGCTACTCGGAAAAAGACGGGAAGTCTAATATAAAGTCAGGAGACTTAAGAAAGTGTATATTTGGGCTTGTATAATTGTATTTTAAGGCTGTTAGTGGTTTGCTCTTTTAAATTAGATCTATTCTACAAGCACAAGGTAAGAAACCTCCTTTAAAGAAAAGTATTTGAAATCTCATGCGGTTGTATGACTTCAGGAGCAAGGGCTTTAACTAAAATACTAGCCATCAGAAGATCTTTGAGAACTGGCAGTGATCTCAGTTTGTCATAGGAAATCTCAGTTCATTATATTTCAATGCCAAATTTAACCCTGGCTGAATTCTGAGAGCATTCTCAGGCTCCTCCACCCATTTATCTTTGATCCTCTTTATGTCTTTGTCTCACATTCTCATATGAATGATTTTGCACTGTGAACTCTCTCTTCACCATGTGCACATTTCTCCCAAAACTGTTAGTCTGCTAATGTAAAATTACTCCTGCAACTTTGTAAGGGTCACAGAATCACAGAATCGCTAAGATTGGAAAGGACTTTCAAGATCATCAAGCCCAAGCGTTAACCAAACACCACCATGCCCCCTAAACCATGTCCTGAAGCGCCACATCCACATGTTTCTTGAACACTTCCAGAGATGGTGACTCCACCACCTCCCTGGGTAGCCTGTTCCAATGCCTGACCACTCTCTTGGTGAAGAAATATTTCCTAATATCCAATCTAAACCTCCTCTGGTGCAACTTGAGGACATTTCTTCTTGTCCTATCACTGGTTACATGGGAGAAGAGACCAACACCCTCGTCACCACAACCCCCTTTCAGGTAGTTGTAGAGAGCGATAAGGTCTCCTCTCAGCCTCCTCTTCTCCCTACTAAACAACCCCAGTTCCCTCAGCCGCTCCTCATAAGACTTGTGCTCCAGACCCCTCACCAGCTTTGTTGCCCTTCTCTGGACACGCTCCAGCACCTCAGCATCCTTCTTGTAGTGAGGGGCCCAAAGCTGAACACAGGATTCGAGGTGCGGCCTCACCAGTGCCGAGTACAGGGGCACGATCACTTCCCTACTCCTGCTGGCCACACTATTCCTGATACAGGCCAGGACACTGTTGGCCTTCTTGGCCACCTGGGCACACTGCCGGCTCATGTTCAGCCGACTGTCAACCAGCACCCCCAGGTCCCTTTCCTGCCCCTTTTTTAATGTGTGTTTCCTACTTGTTTGGTACAATTCCACTTCACTGTTTCTTCCTGTATTTTGTATTAGCACTAACTTTCTCCCCTTCTTTATTTGGGATGAAGAAAAAGGGGTCCCTATTTTGTTTACTGCTTTATCTGTATGCTAAAAAACCCAAACACATAAATCAATATAAGACGTATTAGAACTGAGCAGACAGTCGGTAAAAAACATAAAATCCTTTTTTTTTTCTCTCTGTGACTTTTATTTTCTGCACTATTGTCTAATCACTTAGAGGTTTAGCTTTTGGTGTCTCTTGATGAGAGAGAAAAGATTTATATATTTAACACATATATATTTGAGCAGAGGTCAAGTCAATATTGCACTCAACAGAATTCATTCAGGAATACTTAGACTAGAATTTATTATTTTAATCCATTGGTGAGAAATGCATACAAAAAGATGATGGGAAGCGATCCTTTAATCTGAGTATTTTTCAGTCTTTTCTAGTCTGTGCTGTGAGCTGCAGAATTTGTAATGTGTGAATCAGTAGAGAAAATATGTTTCCATGTGGCGGTAGTCTTCACCGTCTGTATGGGAAATTCCAACCTTTTTTTGTGAGGTGATAAGACTGTGATACAAAATCTGCTAAAGATTTGTCTGAGTAGTGGCTGTACTCATGGAGGGAAAGATGACAACAGGAACAGCTATATACTGTTCATTAGGAATATGTGCACATCTTAAATGGTCTGATAAGCTTTTGCAACTGTTTAAGTGTTTACAATAGGAAAAGAGGTTTGCAAGTGAAATTTCAAGCAGATTAAAAATACTTACTGCCCTGCTGAATGGAAGAAGAGAGGTTCAGCTCAATCAGGCAAAGCTAATAAGGTGGTGACGCATAATGGCTCATTTCAGGTTACATGCAGTTGAATGGAATAGAGGAAAATGTATACGGAGCAACCAGAAAATGTAGTCTTGGTTTTGGTGAATAAGGTAATATGGACAAATCAGCTTTTTCTGATCTAGAAAAAGGATCAGATCTGATTCTAGGATCTAGACATTCTACCACAGTTGTAAACAGTGCATTTGAATAAAACTGTAACCAAGGTTTTCATGGGAAAATTATAATTATTGAGGGGTTTTGTTAATTAGTTAAAGAATTCCTTGGATGTGAAAGAGTTTTTCTAAACATATGAAACCCTGGTCCACTGAAAGCTGTTGTTCACTTGAAAGCAACAAGAAATTTGACCCACTTAGAGTAGCTTTATGGTTAGATCAAGAAGAGATTTAGTCACCTTGTAGTGGAACTCAAAATGCTGGGTTAGGTCATGTTCGTCATGTGCAGAGCATGAGAGTTTTAAACACCTAGACTAGGATTCATAGCAGCCAGCACACCCAGTGCTGGGACATGCAAGCCTGGGTGGTGAAATAAAGATCAGTGTAGATAAGAAAGTATAAAAAAGTAACAAACTGGGAAGTGCCTCTTAGGATGACATATTGGGAATAATTATGCTGGAAACGTCTTGTTTAGATGGCTAGACCCAACAAAAATACCTTGGAATTCAGAATTGTTGATCTTATTTTTCCTAAAACAGCCATAAGATGTTGGTACTGGATAGTTCTCATAATCATCTAATGGTGCAACATTTGCCAAAGAAACAGGAGGTGGCAGTCCTAAACCTTTCCCGTGTAAGGGGGTTTGAACCACAGCTGTGGAGAGCAGTATGATCCACAGGATGACAGAGCACAGCAGTTGAGGATGGGCAACAGTGCTGATCTATACCTAGGCTGAAGATGGCAACGGTAGAAAAGTTTAAAAGAGAAAACCTAAGTGTCCAGCCTAAGGGGCAAGACACGGTGGTCCAGCGAAGCAATTCCAGGTGCCAGACTAGATTTTTGCCTTCCTTTCATTGCTGTGCCCCCCTACCCTGCCCCAGAAGCAGCAGCTGCTGGGGCCATGTCCCTGATCTACTTCTGCTGTGGTTCCCCACCACGTCCCCCCACATCGCTGGCTCTCTGCGGCTGCAATAGTTCCTCTCTCTGCTGGGGTTGGTGCAAATGTGGATGAAGGCATTTGGCTGCAGAGACAGCCTGTACTGCTGGAAGTGCTGCTCCGTCTGCGGTGAGGGATAGGAGACAGGCCAGGAAATATGTTCCGTAGGCTGGATTAAAGCCTTGGGTCAGCAGTTGGACCATGCTGGGTTATGTCTCACAGTGAAAGGAGTGAGACGTGGGGTTCCAGTGCCTGTCAGTTTGATTATTTCTGTCTTTTATCTAGCTGCTATCCAATGTAAAAAACACCAGGATTTCTGTTGTCTCCTGTAGTTCTGAAACCTGCTGAAGAATGCTGCTGTATCTCCTGGGTGGGTTGGTCTGATGCTTATCTAGGTCTTCTGGGTATCTCTAAATAGCCACCTACTTACTCCTGATCCATGAAGCCTGTGCATCTTTCAGTCTTGGACCAGTTCCTGTTTTTTTGTGTTGCGGAAACCGAACCAGTTAGACACAAAAGTGTGCTGTATCCCTCCCAGAAGAGAAAACTATGCAGCTGTATTGTTAGTCTGCATAGGAAACGTATGCATTTGCAGCACCCCGGTTGGAATGGCAGGAGATTTTCTGCCGCAGGCAGGTATGGCAACCTAATGAGCAACAGCTGCAGTGTCCTGGAAGAAAATACAGCATGTGCTCCTTTTTGTAGCAAATCAGCTGCTTTAGATGGCATAGAGACAACGCATTCATTTCCCCAGTGAGTCACTAAGCCTCCCTAAAGCCTGGTATCTCCAAGGCTTTCAGCTGAGGTGGAGCATATTACACTGCTCCCAATACAGCCAAAACCTTAAAGGCTTAGTCAAACCTGTAATTAATTGACACTTGTGTAACACTTAGAAGCTATAACTCACTGGATGAGCACTAAGGCTGTTGCTAATGATTTTAAGTCTATGAAGCAACTTCCTAAAAACCTTTGAAATTGGCAATTATAATGCTCTGCCTTAGATGGAAAAGCTTTGATCACTCCCAAGCAGGAAATAAATGCATGACTTAAACTGGAGAGGTACAGTGACAGAACAGTGGCACGCTGCTAAATACACTGGTGTGGCAGAGGGCTGGAGGAAGATCATAGGATCTTTGCGTTGGAAAGGATCTCTAAAGGTCATCTGGACCAGTCCCCTGCAATGAGCAGGGACATCTTCAACTAGATCGGGTTGCTCAGAGCCCCGTCCAGCCTGACCTGGAAAGTTTCCAGGGATGGGGCAGATTTGCTGTTGCTCCTTCCAAAACTCGATTTGAAGCCATTTCAGTATTTCTGTATTGCATAAATGACTGTGAAAGTCCTAGGAAGTCTACAGTTGCATGTACTTATGATCTGAAGGTAAGACTTAACTGAAGAATTTATTCTGATGCCTTCTTCACTTTTTTTTTAATGTCTATACAATTACAAGGCTACATTCTGATTCAGTGCTAGAAATGAACCTAATGAAAGTATTCTGACCTATGTTTCAACCTAGATGCTTTAGTAAGATTTGAAAAAAATCAGAAGATTTAAAAAAAAATAAAAATTTATCTGAAAGACTATTGTTTTCTGTTCAAGTGTAGGAAAATTTTGTAAAGAAACCAACTAAATGCAATCTCGAAGCTTGATTTTGCCATCGTCTTTTCTGAGAGCAAAATACATGAAGCTGTCTTCTTTGCTTGACTAGTGCTGGTTGTGGGTTCAGCAATGACATCCACCAAACTGTTTCCCTAACTTATTCAATTTTTCATGAGGTGATTAAAATTTAAGAGGTTCTTTGGTATAAAACAGTGTAGGCTTTGCTTGTAAACTTTCTTTGCTTCCTGAAATAACTTCCAATTATTCACAGGTAGAAGAAAAAATAAGAACATTTTAAGAAAATAAAAAGGCATTCTAGAAAGACTCTGTTTTTAAGGATGTATGGATATTTTTAAGCTAGTGTGGTGCTGTCACATGCGAATAGTGTGTACCTGTTGAAGGCATCTTCAGAAACATTTTATTTACTTTGATTAATTTCTGAATAAATTCTCCCTAATAGATGCTTGAGTAAGTGAAAAATACTCTTCAAGATGCTTCTTGAAGGAATAAATATTATTGTAATGGTTTTATATCATAATAACAAAATAAAGTTACATACAAGTAAAATGAGGTGGGAAAAAATTTGTCTCATTACTTGTCCATAAGCTTTCCACTGAGGGATTAAATGCTAGCCAATGTTGATGCAATACCAATATACATCAGAAATGTTACGAACACTTGAGAAATACATAACTAGTTATGGGAAATTTAGCCATTTAAATGACACATTGTAGTTAGTTCATTCAATGGGCAGATTAATCCTCTAACTGGGCTTTTAAACATGTTGGATATTTAAAAAAAAAAAGGATCTGGGGTTAAACTGTCATGTGGAGATGCTGTATAAACAGGAAATTTCTATCGTTTATTATTTATGTGTTGACAACACCGAAGTGCATTTCTCAGTGACCGGGGTTTCATTGCGTAAGGTGCCATATGAACAGAGCAGGAATATGACACCTCCCTTAGGGAATTTAGAAATAAAATAAAATACAAAAAGAGAAGCCAATAGGACAGAGAAGATGGGAGGAGCTTCTAAGAAAAAATCACACATTAGTCAGTATAAAAAGCAGCTGAGCTGGCGAAGCAACAATCTGTCACGTCTTTTCTTGCTATTCCTGTGAGTGCGAGTTTTCGGAGGTGTTGAACGGGTCTGTCTCAGTTCCTCATCTAGGTGGAGGTAGAAATACTTTACCCAAAGGTGTTTTGTGTGAAAAAGAGCATGTTCACATTTCTAAAGCTCTTTCAAGAGAGCAAAGGTCAGCTCCAAGTCTTACATTACAGGGCAGAGTCCCGCCGCGAGGACGTTACGCAGGTGGCCTTTGCGGTCTCCGCGGGACCCGAAGCGTGCGTGCAGGCAGGTTGCTCTGCAGTCACCTGGACCTGCTGGTGCAGCCCCTTGCGTGCCATGTAAGCCCCGGGCAACACTTACAGGGGAGGAGAAGCATCCATCTGGAGACCTAATGTATTCTGGTGGTT
>NW_010548395.1:16235-30138 GCF_000687285.1 Phaethon lepturus
GAAAATCGTGAGACCTAGGAGCTAAACCCGGCAGACAGCGTCAGCTCGAGCGTGTCATTTACCTTCTTTGACTCAGTTTGCTGTCTGCAAAGCTGAGACAATATCCCCATGCTTTCTGAAGTCAGTTCAGGAACAAAAACAGTGCATAAATAGTAGGGTGCACAGGTAATAAAGTGTGAGCACTGGCATGTGAGGAGCCAAAGTGTGCTGCTTCTGGTGACAAGATAGCCCTTTCAGCGTGAGCCCAGCCTCCTGATGGTGTATGGCTTCACTTAGGTGAGACTGAATGGACAACTTGGGTCCATGAAGCTGATCTGAACGTTTATTCTATGGTGGCTCCTCTCTGATCGTAATCCTAAATGGAAATTCTTACCCCGTGTGACGCCAACGGGTCCAGAAACCATGGACTGCAACAAGGTCTGTTACCTCCTGGTCCCAGCCTGAAAGTCAGCACGGAGAGTGTGGCAAAACCTGGTAGGCGTTTGCTGTATAAAACAAAGCTCTAACACCTCACAAAAGGAACAGTTATACTGAATGGGGATACTGCTGATGTTATTTAATCTAATTGCTGTAATTTAATGTTCATACGCTGCGTATAGCTAGAAGTGTGGCGGGACAGTCATAACATCCTAAAAAGTTAGGCTTGCGTCATGTAGCAGTCAGTACAGCTTGGGTCCACATGTCATGTTTGATGATGATAGTAATAGTAATGACAACAACATCCTGTGTCATTCTTCTTCATGTATCATTCTTCCTCATGCTATGAAGGTGGGCACGTCAGCATGGGTATAGGGCTGGTGGCTGTCAGCAGCTTTTTTCCATTTCCATCTTAGTTCCATGAGGTCTTGCAAGACACGTTGTCCCTGGCGCCGAATGAATTGGTACAGCTTTTCTCTCTTATGCCCCCCATACTGCCAGGTAAAAAGGGACATGGGTCACCATTTGCGCTTCGGTGTTTGCTGCCAGTTACCACACCGCCGTGTCCTGATACACGACTGTTGTCTCCAATTCTGACTTCAGGGAGATGGTGCTCTGTATCTGTTACTCGTAATTCAGAATTAAATGTTGACTTTTAAGCTGTGACCATGAGAACAAATATTGACATGGACAAAAGCTTTTAATTGCACAAGTGAGCAGTGGATAAAAAGCTACCATTCTTTTTACTCTCTCCTTTAAAAAAAGTGTATATTAAAAATGGGACCATTCCAGATTCCAGTTGTCTTCCAGTAAATTATGACTTATGGGGGGAAAAGGGAAAAAAAAAGTGGTGAGTCCTACTGACAAGAGGAAAAGTGTTAATGGTAGTTTCCAGAGTCCTTATTCCAGAGTTCATAGAAATCCCACAAAGGGATTAAGAGAGAGGAAGAGAGCAAATGGAGGAGAAGAAGATCAGAAAAAGAAAGGGAGAAAGAGGAAGGAGGGAATGAAGAAGGATGGGAAGGAGGAAGGGAGGAAGGAAGGAGAAAAACAGAAGCTGCACAAATAATCTTTCTCATGTTTTTTAAGTTTGGTGCTGCTGCAGTCTGCAACCTACTCACCATTTGTAACTACTAGAAAAGGAGATTGGGGAAGGGAGTTAAATTACTCCTGCTGTGACTTTTGCAGGCATTGCATCACCAAACCCAGAGAGAAATGAAATGAAGTGACTGAACCCCAGGCTTTCAATCTATCTCGGTTGTTTTTAACGACTGTCTTCCACATAGTGAGGAAAATGAAGAGGGTAATGCTACCAATTTCTTCTTTTTTTAAAAAAAATGCGGCCAGGTGGAGTTTATTGCAGAGCAGTTTATGAGATGTTCATTCATCACAACAGAGAAAAGAATTGATCAGAGCAAGAGATGAGGAGTCTTTATATATTTGCTTTTAACAGGAGTTGTTTATATAGCTTTCTTGGCATCATTGCCACCGTGATCTCTAAAGATACATAGGTATATAATACTTCTATCAAACAGATAATGAACAAATTATAGGAAGATACTCATTGACACCTGCAAGGTGTCATGCATTGAGAAGAGCAGTGATGGGTTTGGGGAAGGAAGGGACATTCCCCCGGTCCCCTTACCCACCCTTTCACACTGCCTTGGCTTCACTCTGTGGGTGACCCACAACCCCTCCTCTCTTCTCCTGCTCACAGAGGACCTTAAGCTCTCCCCTTACCCTCCTTCTCTTCCTCAGACCCACATGTGGATGTGACCCAGATTTCCCTTCAGAAAATCTTGTTCTAAAGCCAAGGAGCGTTCTTGTCTGACAGGGGAGGAGGGAGTCCTGCAAAGCAGATTCTGAGTAATTGTCTCTCACTGTCTGTGCCTGTGCCTGAGATTACCATTTAAATTCTGTTTATACAACATGCAGTCCCAATGCAGCGAGAGTTCTGTGGATGTTCTGGTAATATTACAAATAAATCATGATAATAGTTGTTACTAAGTGAGTACTGACAGCGATACTCAGGCCGTAATGACCATTGTAACCTAAAAACCCCAAGGAGCTCGACTGTTTTCAAAACAGAAATGTGTGTTCTTAGACTGAAGGGTAATTTGGTTGGAACAGTACATTTCATTTATAGTGAATGCATCCAGACCTAATGCTGCCTCCTTGCACAATATGCAACACCAAGATTTGACAGCAAAACTCAGTGCTCCTGAGCATGGCACAGTGCTGCCTCTATGGACAGAACATAGTTGTGCATTACAGATCAAACAGGCAGTTTGCCGTTTTTCACCAAAACATATAGACCTTTGGTAACAACTGTTTTTGTGAGGGAACATCTGAAGAGGAGTTAAAAACCTTGAACTTGTAAGGACTGTGGCTGGGCAGAGTTTCAGCAAGCAAGGGAGAACGGACAAGCTGGCATGGCATGTAAGTTCTGTAAGTTTAAGTTCTTAATTCAGGGAGACATTTGGAAATATGTTTCAGCTAAATTTCACAATTATTTTATTGGAGAAAACAACTCTAAATTGTTTTTGATGCAATATCTATAATGAGTGCTATTTTAAGAATCCATCCAAGGCTGTAGTCATGAAGAAACATGTACTTGACTGGCTTGCATTTACTCTAGAAAATAAAATTGATGTTCTGTTTGCAGCTCTAAAGAGAACAACTTTGTTCTTTTTCCTCCAAGCCAGAATTCCATGATGTCTGTGATTAATATCCTAGTTCTACAGGGCAGGGATAAAGAAACAAGCTGTCATTTCCTGTGGAAAAAATAAAATCATTTAAAAATCAAACATTATATTGGCAGAAAAAAAAGGCATACTAGTGCAAAAGTGATCAAAAGAAATTCTCCCACTCAGTTCTAAACTGTGTCCATAAAGTTTTTGATGCACATCTATTAGGCATTACGATTTTCTGACATATATTATACAACAAATAAATTTGTCAGAGTAAGGTAATATTAGGGTAAGAATTACTATCCAAGAGCTACTCTGGGATTTAAGTGACTCAGATGCTCAGGAAGGAATTAGAAAAAGTTAACTGCTAATGCAAATGACTGTATAACAAACTAAATTTGAAGAGCATTGGTTCCAAGTATACATGAGATTCTGCTTTCTTTAATGTGGGAAAGTATCCAAAACATGGCCACAAATGTGGGGTATTCAGTGCTTGAATGAGAACTACCTAGTATTCAGCATATACCAGTGTAGCCTCCCAAGCACTGTAAAAATAAAAGTAGAAATGAAAATGCCAATAAAACCAACAGAACTTTTTTTCCTACAGTTATATTCTTCCATCTCCTTTCCTTCCAGTGCTACTATGAGTTCATAAGAGACCATATATCTTTTAGTGAATGAATAAAACTTAATCCTAACGTAAATAAACTAGTATACTGCCAGTGTAAGAGCAGTGAGCCCATTCATTAGGCAATAAGCCAGGCATTGCTGGATAAATTAAAGTGCAACCCTTTAATCACTGCTTGATTTAGCAAATAGTTGACATCAAACTAGCACACATGCACTAGTCAGAGAATACAGGATATAATTTCTCCATATTAATACTCTAATCTCTCTTTCATTGCATACCTTCATAAGAGGCAGAAGCAATACTGATAGGATTTCCATTATTTACTCAAAAAACCCCAGTCATTGCACTTACCTGGCATTCAGCGTAGGTAAGATCTTCCTTCACCCTTAGTCTAATCATGACAAAATTAATAATGACAAGCCTTGAGAAAGTAAGTGCGTGACAATTAATAATGAAGTGGTTTAGATTTGAAGGAGTTTGCTTTGCTGATGATGACAGGGCTCGGCCTATGAATCAGCGGTATAAGAGGAGTATGCTGAGAAAAGACAACCATAAAGACAAAGGTAAATTATGAAATCCAAATGAGACCCTGGGGACTAGGAAGATAATGACAGGTAAATCAAATCTGAGATGTGGGCTGAGGCACAAACGTATAGGTGAAAAGGGCAGCTTCAATTTGATACAAGAAAAAGGGAATGTGGGATCAATGATCTGCATGCTATATGCAGCCTCAGAGAACAACTCACCCGTCATTCAGCCCATTGCTGGCAGCTTGCTTTCCCTGGGGAGTTAATTTGATGGCAACAGCCTGCCCTCAGCTGTCATTTTTACCAGGGCTGAGCAGCTTACACCCATCACACCGGGCTCATCGTGCTTGCCTGACACCATGCGTGCACACAAATGGGTGTCTGCCTACTCTGGGGTAGAGGTAGCTACTAAGAGCAGGCCAGAGCAATTAATTTGTCCATTAAAAAACTCGTGGTCTGCTCCCAAGATGACCCTAGGCAAAAGGACCTGACTTCTTTGATGACTGCAACCATCTTTCTTTGCCTGTGTGATGAACCTGAACACATGAACCTGCCCTGGCAGCAGATGAAGTTATGGTGGCCTTTGTATGGCAAGGTGTATGAAAACAGATCAAATAGAGCAATTAAAACATTAGAAATCTGGAAAGAAGTGGATATGGAACGATGGCTGGCAGGAAGGTTAAGTGGACAACTTAAAGTTGGCGAAAACTAGATGAAAACATTCAAGCCATAAAATGAAGCAAAAACAAAAGGAAAAATTAGGAATGAAAGGAAGGAGAGAAGGGAGAAAAGAAACTAAAAGACAACAGAATGAAGGTTTGGGTCCTATTCCGGATTAACAAAGAACTTCTTCCAGAAGACTTTTTTTTTCTTTTTTCTCAAAGTTCTGGTTTTGTTTTTACTTTAAGCTCCACACACACGCCGTAGTTTTAATTCCCTTTCTTCTCAAAATAGAGATGAAACATTTCTGTTCTGTTTTGCAAAGATGTGATGACTTCATTTTGATCTTCAGCCCAGGAGTAAGTTTTACCAGTAAAGAAATAAAAATGGCCAGGTACACACTCTGTGGTGTTTTCCACATTGACCTCAGAAGTGGATGGGTTCAGGTATTTCTGAAAAGCCATGGTCCCCTGAGAACTTCATAATCCTACGCTCTCCTAATGAAAGCCAAGATACATTTATCTGAAACTTGGAATTTACAGTAGAAGGCTCGACCTTTATTAGGTTTTTTTTTTTTTCTAACCTCAGCTGTAAGATGCGTAGGGGATTCACGCTGCCATGGCTCCTTTCCTCTGTTGTGCCTCGGAGTACAAGAGAGGGGAGAGTCAATGCTGATCCATAGATTCTAACCATTGAGGGATCAAATATCTTGTTAGAAATTTTCTGATGTAGGCTTTGATACAGTTACCTATTTCTTGTGGAATTCAATTACCTATAATACATGCCTCATCAGAGCTTTCAAAAGGCACCATTCGCACAGCTCATGGCCAGCACACCACCAAGGGGTATGCCTTACTCCTTCTCCAAAGAGAGCACTTGCTCCATGCTCACTTCCATACGTCATACTCTTAGTGTGGAAAAGAAAATGTTTGATTTCTCATTTTCTTCTCTTATTCTGCTTTGGTATATTTGTGCAGAAACCTGTGGTTTGGAAATAGGCAGTATTCTTCATCATAGATTATATATAACTTCAAATAATCAATGCTTTTAGCTTGGAAAATTTGTATTTCCCATAAATGAAACAGTATATAATTTATACATTGCTTTTTCATAACAAAGTTATTTCTTTTTTATGGAGAGACTTACTTTGATGAAAGTCCCTTGAAGCTGATGGTAAAATTGAAGTAACAAGTTAATGATACGGAGTACCAGAGAATATTGCTTGAATGCTGAACTCAGAAAGCTATGTGGATATATGAAATATATTTGTTCTTAGTGGTAGGTATTTATGGACTGCAGAAAGACTTTTCCAGTTTCTTCTCCCAACTGTCATCTATTCTGTGCATGCCCTTGGACAAAGATCACTTAGAAACTCAGGATTTGTGGCTTTTTCAGATGAGTGTCAGGATGCTTGATTTGTTCCCAGATTCATGTTAAGAGCAGAATTTAAGGTATAGCCTCAAGATTAGCTTTGAAATCCCAGATGGAGATCACTACATATATGCATGCATGATTATTGATGTCACCTTAAGGATTTTTACTTAGTATAATTCTCTCACACACAGAATAAATGGTTGAATAATTTACTCAGTATAATCAATGCCTCTTACTAAATTGTCTATTTCTTTTTACGAAGAAATGTATTTTATTGTTTGGAAATAATTGTTAAACCCTGTATTGGAATGAGCACGTGATTTAAAGCATAAGGGGTGCTTTGCTTTAAAGGAGACTGGGGCAAGGGAAAAGTTTCTTCCAGTTCATTTGTGGAAATTTCGTTCCAGACTATTTGAATTGAGGGCATTTTAGGTAATGTTATGAGTTTTTTGTACTCTCAGGTAACACCTGAGCTTAATGGTCTCAGCAAAATCAGTGGCAAAACTTCCTGTTCCCTTAAGGGAGCTACAGTTTCTCATGGAGAGGCTTGGGTGCATAAAGGAGACAAGAAGGAGCTTTGTGGTTAGAAAGGCCTGGTAGTCTGACTTAAAAATAATTCACAGCTTGTCAGAGAAACTAGCAATTAACTCTGAACTCTGTAAAATTTCTATCCTTAGATATAAACGAGAAATCTGTTCAATTTGTAGTTAACCTTATAGGCTATAAAAATAGGCTCCAGGTAAAGAAAAAAATAGAATTCCTTTCATTAGAAACCACGAGTTTTGATAGATGGAAATGGCTTTACTATGAAAATGTTGGTCAACTTACAACCTCATTGTGATTCCGTTAGGAAAAAAAACCAAATATATAAATCCTACTGGAAATTCCTTCAACATGTACGCAACAGAGTCACAGGAAGGGTTTTGCAGGAGCAGAAGCTGCTGAGAAAGGTTTGGAAGCCAGCAGAGGGAGGGTTTTGTGGATGGAAGACATGATGTCGGTTAGCCCTTAATGAGTTGAGAATGGTGGAAGACTAAAGATTAGATGGCAATAAGCTCAGAAATACAAGCCGAGGCATTTGGGAGGGGCTGTGCATCCCTTGGTGCCTTTGGAGTAAGAGACTATTCAGGTAAGACACTGACCTTCATGCTTTAACATACCCTTCACCAAAAGGACCGATCTGGACCTAACTGGACCGATCCCCATTCCTCAGAAAGATCTGGGTTTTTTCTTCAAGAAGCATTTTGTAACAGCAAGGTGTATTGCTGCTTTTCAGGGAAACATTTTTAAAAGAATTCATGTCATTTAGGTGCACAATATCCAGTAGGAACACTTGAATTTGGAAGACTGGAATCTCCCAAGCTCTTTTTTAAAATTAATTCCTAATAATGTTACGTAAACATAGTTGCAATAAATCAAATATCTGGGAGACCCTGTCCTGGCCTCTCCTCAGTCGAAGTCCTTTAATGCAAAATTACAGTGACGTCTTATGGACCAAAACTGATTTCAGTGAAATTTTTTAAACAAAAGTTATAAGAATGGGTCTGAGGGGAGTAGAAGTACCCTCCTTACGTTCGCAGGAATCTGGTTATAGCAAAAATGCCTGTCATTTTTAAAAAGGTCAGCAAGGCCAAACTGCACTGAGGACACCTTGTTGGTCAAGTGAAGATCCTATATCTTCATTTTGTTTTATGTGTGACAGGTGCACTGCTGTCTCTTGCAGAGTAATTTTTTGACATAAAAAGCTCACTATTACAACATAACAAAGTAGCATTTTTATTGTACTTAAAGTATTTCCAAACTGTCTTCCTTTTGCAGCAAACCAGCCTAAGGTAGTTGGATAGTGATTATTTATTTTAAAAGACCATTTAAAACAGTTACCTAAAATATTTTTTTCCTTACTGTTTAACTAATTTGCAGGTTTTCATGGTAAACTATATTTTAGGAGGCAAAAATATGTGTTGTTTGAAAGTTTCATCACAATATTCATGCCAATGAAAGCTTGGCTGCCTGTTTTCTCTGCAGACTTATGTAAATTTCTGGGGACCTTATGTGAATGGAAGGAGTCTGAATTTGTGTCCATGGTAATCTGTTCAGTGTGTAGAGGAAGTTACAATGGCATTAACCCATGAAAAGGATCAGTTGTTTTCATGGAAAGCAGTCAAGACATGCTTTGAATTCAGATAGTCGACTTAATCAGAGCTGGGCATCGTTTTTCAAGGGTTTCTCTTTGAAAGAGCTTAATGCTGGTCACCTGCCACAGTCAAAATACATCATTTATCTGTAAAGGGGCATAAAAATTTAACAGTTTGCTGAAGAATGGGTACATCCCTGATATAAAGGAAAAAAAAAAATCCTACAGTTATTTACAACCTCTACTTGGGCAACTGGAAACATGAAAATGCCATAGTTGTCCTGGCTCATTACCTGCCTTCTGCCACTGGGAGCTGAGTGAATTCATGCGGTGCTTCCTTAGGGCTGGAAATCCAGCAGCACCGGTCCTCATCGCCTCTCCGGGTGGGGTGGGCATCCTGCCTGAGCAGGGGTGGCCAACACACCTGAGAGGCAAGACACAGAGGGGCTGGAGCAAACATGGTGATCCAGTCTTATATCTTTATAGGACTTAACAAGAACTCAGGTCTAGTCCTCCACCTCATCTTGCTTTTCCTCAGACATAAATGGTTCCGCTGGTACAGCTGCTGTGGTAAGAAGAAAGTGATAGAGACTATGTACCCCTTTACCAGAAGACATTATATGTAGCAGCCTCATTTGGGTTTTTCTCCTGCATTTAAATTAAATTACAGTACAAGGAAGAGTAGCATTAGGCAACCTGTGTTTATTTGGCTGTTCAGCAGAGATGTAATTTGCAAGAGTAAATAATAACTGTCTCAGCTTCATCTGTTTCAGCTAGTGAAAGTAAAAGATCCTTCTGCTCCATATCTTAATTAATTTGCTACAGGATATTTCCACAGTTTAAGGGTAGGCTTGTATTAGGGATGGCTTGCTTTTGGTGATGATGTCAAGGTTAAAAATAATAAATACAATTAATGTAAGAAAATAAAAAGTTCAGTGTCTATAATTTATGTAAGTTTTTTTATGGTATCTGTCTAGTGCTACTTGAACATGTTATACCGATGTTAGATAAATGAATTTGCCATATTGCTGCCTGAAACTGCATTTAGAGAGCATTGTAACTATATTTCCTGGCCTTCCTTGAAAACAGCATTACCCAACAGCTTTCCAGTGGGAAGAGGCAGGTCTTTCAATGCAGAGCTCTGAATTAACACAGCAAGAACAGCTGGTACTTGCTGCTAATCCAATTTAAGAGCTGTAAGTTCCCGGAATTATTTTCATAAGAGCTACTGTGCCCTGTGCGTGTTCACCAGTGGAGATGTTTGGACATTAAAACTGTGATAGCAAACATGGTGACTGCTCAAGGCATAAGGGAAAAGACCGTTGGTGGATGATCACAGTGTAAACAACATCATCCATCAAGATGAAGAACAGTTAGATAAGTACTGTAATGGCTGGCATTTTTACTGGACATTTAAATTGTCTTCCTCCATGGGAGCAGACAATAGCAGCAAGGATTTTCTTACAAGTTGCAATAAAAAATAAGAGAATAGACAGAAGTCGACTGTTTAGCAATATCTCTTGCCTTTATGGGAGGCACATGGGTCAATGGACAAATTGGGCTGTTCTTCTGGTTCTCCAGGTCAGGCACAGTTAGATAAAGCAGAATGTCTAGAAACTGTCCGGAGGAAAAAAGCAATACTAATAACAGCAGTAGTCACCTAAATAAACCATTGCAGAGTAATCAGGTTTTGCAAGTGAACTGTACAGTGAGGAATCACAGAATTGTGCCATTTGAAAATACCATTGCCCACAAATTTATAGAAGGTGTATTCTGTAGTGTTGGTTACGCCAAAATCTGCGCTATCCCGTTTTCTTACAAGGGGAGTGAAAGGCAGTACTGTCTAAAACCAGCATTTGCTCTTGCAGCACAAAAGTAGAAGTCACATAATCCCCAGTTCTGTAAGGAAGCTACAACTGGTGGATCTGTGATTTTTCCATTTATTAGGTAATACCAATTTACAGTCATGTTTTGCTGTCCCTGGTGAAATTTCAGACTGTTAAGGGAGGCATTGCTAAAAAGCGTCTAGGGACACATTACCTTGAATCTAAGCAAGGGAAGAGTCATTGCTCCAGCCAACTTCTTGAAGTTAACTTGCTTACCTGGGTGCAAGTACAGTGTCTGTTACAGAACAGTAGGTGATGTTTATTTTAAGTTTTAATAGTAGCTGCATTTCATCTAGGCCAAGTACTACCACTGCTTCGAATGCTGTGGATCATTCATGTGTAGTATGCAAATACTACAGGAAGGAGTAGTAGGAGAGTAGCAGAGTCCCACACAAAAAAGCAGGAATAGCCATGTTGGGCCATACCTGGATTCAGTACTGTCTGATGGAGGCCAGTGCAGATGCTTCAGAATAATAGGTGTGAAATCCCACAGTAGTGATAGACTAGTGATATATAGTGATATACACAGAAGTGAGACACTTCCCCAGTCTTTTCTCACACATCTCACCTATGCCAGATGCCTTTCTGAATGTATTGTGATAGCTCCAACTCCAAATACTCTTGATATCTTTATAGCTGTTTCAATCTTCATTTAGCTGTTAGCCTCAGCAGTTTCCTGCAGTGATAATTGCCTAGATGTGAAAAAAGTGTATCCTTTCACTGGTTTTCTTACTTTCAGCCTTCTCATTAATGCCCCCGGGTGTTCTTGATCTTCTAGAGAGAAGGAGAACAAAAGTTCCCAGTCATCATCTTGGCAACGTTCATTATTCCTTATATTTGTTTTCTTCCCAAAATAAGCATTCTTAACATTTTCCATCTCCCTTTACTTGGAAATTTTCCATGATCGCATTCATCAGTGTTCCCTCTCACCCATGTTATTGTGCTTAATTGTTTTTGAGAAGGCAAGACCAGCACAGAATGCAGTTTTCCAGGTGAAGCCACACTGATGGTTTGTGTTAAGGGGCAATAATGTTCTTTCTTCACCATTACTGACAGAAATTATTTCCAAATTTATGCTTGGGCTCCAGCTGAATGAAGAGTTTGATTTAGCTGTCCAGGGATGCCCTGGTCTCTTCTTCCAGATGATACAATTAATTGAACTCAACAAAATAAAAGTACTTTAGTTTTTCTCAGTGCCTTTTTTTAAATTATTTTTGCTGCTACATCTGTCAAAGCTGAACATCATTTGGTGGTGTTGCACATTTACCTTGTTTGTTACAGCTCTCTGAACTTCCTTGAAACCATAGACCTACCCAATCTAAATAACTGAAACATCAGTGCATCACAACGTTTTGACATATCCTCTTGAATCCTTTAATTTAACCATTTCCCTTTCTGGAAAATCAGTAGACATTTTGAAGGCTTCTAAAAAGTGGCGTTTTTATCAAAACTTGTGTTTTTTATTTGCTAAAGGTTGGTGTCAATATACTGATTTGGCACCCTTGCTGTCCCTTGAATGACAATTCAAATTACGTTGCAGTCATCACTCTTTAATGGCTCATCTGCTGTTCTCTAGGTGACCTGTCTGCTGTGCATGTTATACGAATTTCTCAAGAAAGGCCTCTGCTCATTTGTGTTCAAGAGCTACTTTTCAGATTTGCAGCTGCATTGTTTCTCTAAGCTTTGTCCTGTTGGGACATTTGGCCATTTTACAAATGACAATTGAAATCTTACTGGTTTGTTACATTGTGCTGATTGTTTCATCCTGCTACCCTGTAGGAATTCAATTCGCTTTTCTTTGCTAGACTCTGTGATATAGGTGTGTTTTTATATATAAATTATTAGGGCTCAGAGTTTGTTCTGGTGTAGAGTCAGCTGTATGTTCTTCTCCCCTCAGGAGTTTTTATTTTCCCCAAGGTGTTCTCCAGGGCCTAGAAGTTTAAACCCTCCTTGCTTACTCAGGAAAGGGAGTTTTAGCACCCTGTTCATTTGGTCTGTTTGGGCCTGCACCCTTAATTGGGAGTATTTATAAGAAAACAGGCAGTGAGAGAGCTTCTCCTAAGTCTATATGTAAACTTCCAGGCCATCCCCTATTCATAGCTCTGCATTACTAGGCGTTACGTGTAAGTCAGGCTTCCTCCCTAGCACAATGCCAGAAGCATCTAAATGGCTCTAGTACAAAGCGTCCTAATTATGTGCCCAAAGAATATTCACAGAAGACACTCTGAATCCAGCCTATTGAAGTTTTTCCCCATACCGTAAAACCTTTATATAAATATTCATAAGAGAGGAGGAGACAGGCAGACACACTTCACAGGCTGCTAGTTAATGCCTTTAGAGGGTTTTAGTGCTCTACACCTAGACCAAGGGCAGGTGTCTCTTTATCAAGGGCTTTGAGGATTTTGAGAGCCTGCAATGGGAGTTCAGTGTTAAAATCCCTTTCTAGAACTAATTCTTCAACACTTAAGAGCCCAAACCCCTTAATTCTGTTGGGAGTTGAGATCCAAACCAGCAAAGAGTTTAGGCAGGTGAATTCCCAATGTGGGAATGACTTTATCAGTCCTGGTGTAAGTTCACAAGTCACTTTAGGTGCTTTGAAACCTCCTTAGAAGATTTAGGCATGCTCAAACCATTAACTCGCTATACATTTTTAGATAATGTTTTCCCCTGATTCTGGTTGCCGTTAATTGACAGAGCAATTCATTACTTTATTAATTGGCAATAAAAATAATTTAATCTTGGTAGATGAGTCATTGCAATTAACTGAAAACAAATTTAATAGCTAGGTACGTTGTATTTAATTTCTTCATGTTGCAGTGTTTAGTTTGTTGTAAAAATTTGCCTATGAATCATAATGACTTTCTCAGGCTTCCTGATTTTTATTTCAAAGATTTAATTTCTTACTGCTAGAAAGTCACAGTCAATTTGCAGTTGGTTATTGAGTGCTGACAGCTGACTGACACAGTATATGAACTTTCAGTTGTGTTGAACTAATCTGAACCTAGGAGGATTGCTGCAATGAGATTCTCAGTTCAAACTGTGTTACACACTCAGTGTAGGATTGCAAGTAACAAGAGGTCAGAACCTCCATTTTGTGGTTCAGTGCACAAATTAAGGCTTTTCATGGAGTACCACCGCCACCTGAGACCTGGGAAAAGGCTTTTTACTGCCTTAGTGAAAGGTTGGATTATACGGGGAAATGGTTATTGCAGTAAGGTGAAATTTCATGTTTACAATGATTGATTAAACCATGTATCTGTCATCGCATGGGGCTATTATTTCCACATTTTGGGTCAAACCTTCTTCAACTAGGTTTATGTCTGCTGACAGAATTCAACAGGGATTAGAACTGAAAGAATATCAACTATCAAAACAGTGTTGTGTTTCTTTTTTTTTTTAGAAATCACAAAGCTGTATTCTGTCTCCTACTACTGTTACATAAAATGTGCATAAATTAGACATTAAGAGGATGAGTGGGCAAGGAATATATGTCTATACAGTGGTTTTGTGTTCTGTCTGCATTCATATGGGCCTTATATGCCTTAGCTTCCCAGGCAGATTTATCTCTCCCCTCCAAGATGAAG
>NW_010548395.1:30226-43676 GCF_000687285.1 Phaethon lepturus
GTCTTCAAAATACCTGGTCAAAACCTCTGAGTCTCCACTTGCAAATATTATTAGTACCTGAATTACAAAATTGTCTGTGTAGTTCCAGTTTTGTGGGTGATGTGGGACAGGGCTAGGATGGGACTCCAGTTTCCCCTCATGGTATTCTCTTAGACATCCATAAAACATGAGACAGAATTTGACCTCAAAACTATATCAAATGGTAGATACAGTATAGATAATGAGGTACTGAAGAGAATAAAAAATGAAGTCAAGAAAGGAAATGTTAATAAAATAGATTTTAAATTGACATGACCTTATTTTCTTTGATATCTCCTTTTTTTTTTTTTAAATCTGACCAAGAAAAAAAATCAAGTAGTCAAGTGTTAATATTCGTGTAGTTAGCTACAATAAACAATCACCTCCAGGAGCAATCAATACACCTTTTTGTTTTCCGAGGTCTGTTGAGTAAAAATATAGTTCTCTAGAATAATGTGCCACAGCTGTGTATGTTTGATGAAGCAGAGGACCAGATACTGACCACGTGCTTTTCAAAACAAGAGTAAAACATGCTGGCTAGCAAGAGCCGAGTGAACACTAGTGCCTAGATTGTATGAAAATACAGCTGTGGTGTGGCACTCTGCTTACATGGTGCAGGAGCTGTCAAAGCATGGAGGAAAGCCCAGACCATCCACTTCCCTGTGGAGGCACCATTCTTCCATAAATCCTACAAAACCCAGCATTAAATCTGGATTCCTTAAGAAATTTCAAGATACTCCCTCTTTTTGGTACACTCTTATTTTTACATGACTTCTTTTCCCAAAGAAATCACAGGAAACTAAAATTATGTCATTTGATCTGTTCATACTGACTTACAAATTTTTGAAATCAACTTCAGAATTGCTGGAGCGAAATGATGAGTTATCCCACCAAAAGCAGAGACCTCACTAATTAAACTTGGGGCTGTGTGTCCTTGGTAGCTGTAAGTTCTGGATAAGGGTTTTGGAAACTCGAGCCCCATCCAACAGCACCAGTCCCCCAACAAACAGCCAACCCCTTCCCACTGCCACCACCTCTGAGCAAAGCTCAAAGATCTGGGAAAATCTCTGGTTGAGAGCACTGGATTTTTTTTCTGGATTTATGTGACTTGTGCCTCTTTTTCCAACCATTTGTGGTTTTAGGTTGTGCTGTAAGGGTTAAATTCTGTATACATTCCAAATATGTCAGGGTGAAATCGCTGTTAGTATTAAACTGTAGAGTCAACAGTTATGGTTTGGCCTGTTCAACAGTGAGTTTTCCAAAGGCTTTTGTAATTTTAAACAGCAGGAGTCAGACTGAAAATTGAAACTTAGGTAGAAGACTGACTCCCAAATCCAAAGTTACTCAAGTCCTGAAAATACTGAGAGTTTCCTGACTTAACAAGATGCCCTAGTTCTTAACCTGAAAGTCTCCCAAATGCTTAAAATTCTGCTTTAGAGTTTGCTGAGAATTTCTCAGTCTGGATAGTGTGGAGCAGCTTAGAGCCTATTTCATGTCTAAAATATGCTTCTAATTTAAAGAATGAGTCATCCTTCAGGCACCTTTTCAAAATTAAACCTTGTCAGAACATGTTAAAACACACATTTGTAGTGTTAAGGTATATGTAAGCTATTACTGACACTAATTCTCCTTTTCACTACATCCTGTTGGCTTGAAACCTCCATGGACATGAGGAGACAGGTTTGCTTTCTTTCTCTGCCTGGGGAGATGTGAATCTACGTGGCAATTGCTCCTGAAGAGCAGCCAAAAGGCAGATACAAGCTATCTGCAGGAACAGGAGGGAGAGTAGGAGAGTACTGTCCTGTGATCCTGGTGAAGGGAACTTGAGTGAAGTGGGAGAAAACACTAGTTTAGTCCTGCAGTCAGAGAAGCTGTAGGGAAGGAGGGAGCATTTTGGTTCCTCACCTTAGTGTACTTTGAAATACAGCATCATGAATTCATTTAAAACTAATTGCAATTATTCTGATTATTTTATCTCCCTTATGCCATTATATTAATAATTCTGCTTATTCTAATAAAAAGAAAATTATTTTTTAAAAAAGAAACAAACCCATACATTGTCTGTGCTTTGCCTTTGGTTTGTGTCTTTAGCATGCCACTGTTTGTCATGTTTTTCTCTGTTGTCTCTAGCAATCATGAGACACTTCGTTTTCTTTTCCAAATGATATGTTTATGTAATCAGTTGCAATAAGGAAATGGCTAAAGGAAAAGAGTAAACATGAGATTTATAACAGGATACAATCATAAGAAATTGCAATATGTGTGTGAATATATTTATATACTCCTTTTTGACATATCCTTATAGATATATCCAGACATACCTATGCACGTATACAATATAATTGTTGGGATTTGTCAAAAAAAAAAGTTAGGTTCTACATTGGTTTCCAAGTTTTTTATTGTATTGTTTGCATTATGTTCATAGATTTTTTTATCAGACACATTTTTATAGATGGGCAGCTGATATCGGGTGTCCATGATGAGCTTTGCAATTTTTCAGTCTTGATGTTGGAAGTATAAAGCTTCCTCAAGAGACCTTCAAAACCCAACTGGATGAGTTCCTGCCTTGGCAGGGAGTTGGACCAGATGATCTTCAGAGGTCCCTTCCAACCCCTACCATTCTGTGAAGAGAGTAGAATGTTTTTGATATGATTTTATAACAGATATGTGGCCTAATCCCAAGATTTATATGAATACTTATACAAAAATCATCCAGGGCAACCTCTCTCTTCCCCTTTGTTATTGAAAATTTCACCAAGACATTTCAAGTAAATACCTCCCTGAAGCAAAAGAAGATATTGCTATCTAAAGAGCCACCTTTCAGGAAACTTACTGTAACATGACTGGAGGGATAACGGTTGAGTAGAATTTGCAATTCCAGCATCAAATAAGTGGGAAAGGAAAATATTTGATGATTAAAACCTTCTTCCTTTAGAGAATATATTTCTCTCAATATCCCCCCCCACCAACACCTTCATAGTCTGTTCATTAGGGTCTGCAGATGATTTTAAGTATTGAAATAGTTCACAAAAGAGGAAGTTTCTAACAGCTTTACCTCATAGTCCCTACTATGCTAAAAAGCATTTATTTCAGTAAATGTTCCTTTGAAATGACTTGAGTAAGGTCTACTCTCAAGAGTTTTAGAAAGCTGTAGAGCTTTACTGATCTGTAGCTGTTAGTATTAACAGGCAGAGAGGCATTGGAGAAACATAGTAAAGATTTTTTAAAACCTTTCCAAAAGCCAGTTAAATGTGAAGATTTTGAGTACAGAACTTAAATTTGTCTTATTTTTCATTGCACTTCTGAAATGTCTATTGCAATGTTTCTTGTTTGTTGGAAAGGGGCTTGTAAATGTTTTTACACTTAGGTACTAAATATAAGAGGTAAAGTACATATTCTTCATTCCTAATTATATTTATTACAGTTATTGAGACACAATTTTGCTAGAAATCAGAATCTAAAAGTTTGTGGAATACCCAGAACGTTGAAGAGGATCATGCACATAAAATTAAGTTAACATTACTACTTATGTTTAAACAAAATCCAGTTCTGTTCAACTCTATCTCTTTCCTACTTCTCTGGTACTGCTAACAGAGACGTAAATTCATTTTGAAACCAAATGCCTATAGTTTCATTGACTTGATTTAATTTTTGTTTGTTTATGTCTGGTCTGGATTAACTTTTTATTTATATGATTCCATGAGTTTACATGTGTTGCATTAAAAGACTGTCTGGGTATGGCAAAAGGAATCTGGGTAGCATCAGAGTTACATAAAAGCGTGTCCTAGGAATCACTTCTTGATACCTTGATATTTTTTGAATAACAGTTCCAATTTCTATCATAAACACCAGTTTCCCTCACTTCATACATGGAAGAATAGTGTAACATCTTTGGGGAGACTACAGTCCTCTTAAGTCCCTTCTGGTTTTGGTTTTGGACACCTAAAATCCATTTAATATCTTCAGCAGCAAGTCAGTCATCTAGCTTTTCTGGGTTACCTAGTTCTGTAAGTTCTTAAATTATTGCGATATCTTTGTGTTTACCCCAAGAACTTCACAGGCACCTGATTTCACTCACCTGTGCATGTTCAGAAGTATACATTCTGGAAAGATAAGCACCACTTTCCCTCCTAAAAATTGTACTGTCAGCTTCGTTTCAGTGAGCAGCCACTTGAATGCTATATTGATTACCAGAGAAGCCTTAAAACTTACTATGCTTACTATGCCAATGCTTCAACTAATGGCTAATGGCTGTGTAGGAAGCTGAAGTCTATCAGACCATTTTGCTCCATCTTCAGATGGTGTCTATGTGCACAAGGACACAAATGGAAGGAATCACAGAATCATTTAGGTTGGAAAAGACATTCAAGATCGAGTCCAACTGTAAACCTAACACTGCCAAATCCACACCAAACCATGTCCCTAAGCACCATGTCTGCACATCTTTTAAATACTTCCAGGGATGCTGACTCAGCCACTTCCCTGGGCAGCCTATTCCAATCATTAATAACCCTTTTGGTGAAGAAATTTTTCGTAATATCCGATCTAAACCTCCCCTGGCACAACTGGAGGCCATTTCCTCTTGTCCTGTCACTTGTCACTTGGGAGAAGAGACCAGCACCCACCTCACCACAACCCCCTTTCAGGTAGTTGTGAAGAGCGATAAGGTCTCCCCTCAGCCTCCTCTTCTCCAGACTAAACAACCCCAGTTCCCTCAGCCGCTCCTCATAAGACTTGTGCTCCAGACCCCTCACCAGCTTCGTTGCCCTTCTCTGGACACGCTCCAGCACCTCAACGTCCTTCTTGTACTGAGGGGCCCAAAACTGAACACAGGATTCAAGGTGCGGCCTCACCAGTGCCGAGTACAGGGGCACGATCACTTCCCTACTCCTGCTGGCCACACTATTCCTGATACAGGCCAGGACGCTGTTGGCCTTCTTGGCCACCTGGGCACACACATGTTCAGCCGGCTGTCAACCAGCACCCCCAGGTTGTTTTTTGCCAGGCAGCTCTCCAGCCACTCCTCCCCAAGCCTGTAGCGTTGCAGGGGGTTGTTCTGACCCAAGTGCAGGACCTGGCACTTGGCCTGGTTGAAGGAGACATCTCACATTTCCTATTATTTTACCTGTAGTCAGAGTGAAGGTGGAAGCAGGTAACTTAAGCAGATTGGATCATACCCCATGGTATCCTGAGATCCCTCCCACTTCCCACTCACTGCTTAAGAATTTCAGGGGCCCCGCAAACGCCAGGTATGTAAAATTCCAATGGGGTAGAATGTATATTGGTCCAACTGGCGTCCTTGTTGCTTTTGCTTATATAAATGCACTGGAAAATTGTGATTAAATGTGATTTATAAACTGTCCTGGTTTCAGCCAGGATAGAGTTAATTTTCTTCACAAAAGCTAGTGTGAGGCTGTGTTTTGGATTTGGGATGAGAAAATGTTGATAACGTGCTGATGTGTTGGGTTGTTGCTAAGCAGTCAAGGACAGTCCAGCTTCTCGCGCTGGGCTGCCAGCGAGCAGGCTGGGGGGGGCCGGGGGGCTGTTGGATTTGGGATGAGAAACTGTTGATAAGGTGCTGATGTGTTGGGTTGCTGCTGAGCAGTCAAGGACAGTCCAGCTTCTCGCGCTGGGCTGCCAGCGAGCAGGCTGGGGGTGCACGGGGAGCTGGGAGGGGACACAGCCGGGACAGCTGGCCCAGGCTGGGCAAAGGGGTATTCCATACCATATGGCGTCATGCTCGGTATATAAAGCTGGGACGAAGAAGAAGGAAGGGGTGGAATGACGTTCGGAGCGATGGCATCTGTCTTCCCAAGAAACCATTATGCATGATGCAGCCCTGCTTCCCTGGAGATGGCTGAACACCTGCCTGCCCGTGGGGAGTGATGAATGGATTCCTTGTTTTGCTTTACCTATTAAACTGTCTTTATCTCAAACCGTGAATTTCCTCACTTTTACTGTTACAGTTCTCTCCCCCGTCCCACCATGGGGGAGTGAGCAAGAGGATGCATGGTTCTTAGTTGCCGGCTGGGGCTAAACCATGACAAAACCTTAGCTGATACCACAGGGATTATCCTTTTAATTCATGGCAGAAGTCACTGTAAAGTTGTGACAGGTTAAGTAAAGAGAACACCTATTAATACTCTTGTGCTTAATGATAACTGCTTTGAAATGAAACCAATCAATCTTTTTCTTATTTCTTGTTTTGTTTAAACACAATTTGTGTTAGTGAATACACACGACAATTGTCAAATTTTGGCGTTTGTTTTGGCTTTATATTTAGTGCAGGGAAAATCTCACTTTTTCAGTCTGTATTGGAATGAGCAGCCTACACTCAAGCATAATGAAGGGAACTGACTCTCTATATAGATACCTGAACATGTACCGTTGCCTAAAATAAGCCTACGCAGAAGGAACTGTGGGTAAAAAAAAGATTTTTAAATTTCTCTAAGGCTGTGAGAATTCTCAGACCCATCTTGACAAAAGATTTAGACACTTCAACTTTCAGGGAGAAAGAATATATGAAGTTGTAGAGGTGGGCTATTAAAGCGTTCTGGTGATTTTAAGGATTTTACAGATGCCATCACAAAATTAAATAAAACTGTAAGAGAAAGACCTTACTCAGGCAAATGTAGATCATTCTCTCGAAGGGATTTATAGATAGCTGTCAGTTAGGACTTCAAGACTGTTAGCAGGTTGTGCTCTGAATCTTTTCATTTCCTCCATCAGTATAAATCAAGAATTATTTCACTTGAGGCAATGAAGCTACACCATCATAAGATGGGTGAAAAGTATAGAAGTGGGTCCTGTGACCTTCCTGTCAATGGAAGGAGCTAGAATAAGGAAAAGACGAATGTTGAAGCACTCCATTTATCATCAGAGGTGATTTTGCACAGTTTTAGCTGTGTTTACAGTTCTGTGTTTATTTTCAGAAGTAAAACCTGCATAATAAAAGTATTTCTGATCTATTTAACTCTATTCTTTTCATATTTGAAAAGCACTGAGCATCTATTTTGCTAATCACATGTAGCTTCCTTTTTGTAAATGTATTATTATGCCAGTTTTACAGTTTGTTTTCCTCTCTTTGACTTCTTTGCAGCAACTTTGTTGGGTGTCCCACTTCTTAGCCACTAGCCATGTACAGATTTCTTTCAGCTACTCTGTATAACTGTTGTTCTTATAGCCATTGTTCTTATCGTACCATTTCAGTTTGTTCTAGAAGTCCTAATTCTTCTCCAGTGAAGAGATTTGTGTCTTAATCAAAAAATCTGACTTTCAAAATTTTTGACAGTATATAAAAGTGCTGATGAAGGGTGGAGATAGTAGATCAAGTACGGCATAAAGTCTGAGCTACCTCACTGTATTTAAATGAGCAGCATCCAAGACATTCACATTTAGACATAAATTGGTGCATGTCGGTAGCTGTCAGTGGAGTTGGGTCAGTTTGTGTGGTGGAAAATCTAAACCTGAGTAACTAGTCCTTTTTCCTTCTAAACAGTTTGCCCAGTGTCTGGTCAAGCACAATATGTTTTTGAATACAAATTTTAAAACCGCACTGCTAGTTGAAGCCACTTGTCTGATAACTTGTCTCCAATGATAACCTATAGCAAACGCTTGGCAAGTGCATTAAAATGGGGAAAATATGCAATGATAATTTCCCAGTATAATCCTCCCAGTTTCATCAGTGGACTTAGTGAGCCAAAAGTGGTGTCGCTGTGTTGAAGAGGTGTTTTAGAATGCCTCCTTCCCAGATTTTTCAAATCTTTTCCAAACCCTTGGAAGCTTCTGGTATTCACAGCTTCCAGTTTCTGCAGTGCCAGTAATACAAGTGTACATAGCAGAGGTCTCATGAGACATAATTTAAAATGAGAAATTTTGTATTTCTCAGAGAGAAAATTATCACATATTTTCAGTGATTGCTCACATCCTTGCTGGCATCCCAAGAGTTCCTGTGCTCTTCCTTGGCCTAAGAACCACAGGTCAAATTCTGCTTACATAAATTGAAATTCCCATTGGTTTTAATACCAATACAGCCATGACTGTAATGCGTTGCCATTATCCACTTATACTAGATGAATACTTATGACTTTAGAGTCTATCCTATTCACTCCCTAATTAGATTTTGGGACGGGGGGGAAAATGTTGAGTGAGATGTGACTTCCCAGGACCAAACCGTGTTGGCAATCTGAATGCATAGTTAAGAGTGCCGACACCCCTACTGTACACGCAGAACATCAGTGCCTCCTTTGTAGAAAATCTCACAAATGTTAGATACAACCTGTTACCTAAATATGTCCCAATTCCCACAAATAAGTCATTCTGATGTCAGAATCTTGTAAATGCTGGGTCTGCGGGAGGTGCAGCTCACAAGTCTAGGCTGAGCGGAGGCGAAACCGAAAGGAGGTTGTCCTTTTGTCCTCTTGAGTCTGGCCACTGATATCTCTTGATGCCACTGTGGCAAAAAGGACAGGCATAAAGGGCTGGTAAAATTACAGCAGCCTGGTATAAAATACAGTGCCAGATTACTCCTGAGCTTGTATCCTGCACAGGAAAGCAGCATGTTGAATGCAACATCCCCAAACATACTTTCTGTCTGGGGCACTGTCCTCAGAATACCCTTTTTACCAAAGCTTAGCAGAGGAGTCTCTGGTGGATACTTGGGGCTTGTTGCCTCAGCATCTCCGAGAGCTCACGTTGTCCCTGGCCAAATTCAGAGGTTTAAGGTCCCATTTCCACTTCTCTGACTCATTACCCTGGTACAGAGTGCTAAATAGAGAGGGTCTCCCTCACAGACATTTCTTTCTGTTAATCTTTAAAGCTATTCATTTTTTACTTTTACATACCAATAAATACACATTGAGGAACTGAATGTTTCATTCACAGCAGTAAATCAAAAGCAACTCCTCTGAGGCCAGTGAGTGCAAAAGGAATACCAGACTCCTGTCAGGAGGAAGAAAACTTGGCTATTTATACTTTTTATAAAGGAAAAAGTACCTACAAGATCTTGTTACGCCCAGCACTATACTTTAGCCAGAAACCCATCTTCTCTGTTTGCCCCTGTTACTGAACACGAGACAAGGTCGGCCACAAATCAGTCGGCCCCGCTACCCCTCACGAGCAGAGGAGCATTTGCCACCATTATTCCTGACTCCAGCAGCTTCGGGCACTGGGCTGTGCACTGTTCGGACAGAATATGAAGAGAAACAAGTCTCACAGCCTCAGACAGAAAACCTTGGCTTTGAAGGAAGGTAGAAAAAAGGAACAAAATTCATTTAACGATATCTTGCACGTCTTGTTGACAGGCATAGAAAGGTAACCATAAAACTGTTTAAAACATGATCCTGCAACTGAGCTGCCTTGTTCTATGAATAAATCAAAAATGTGTGGAAACATGTTCAACAGCTTCCTGGAAGCAGATAAGAACATTAAGGATTTTTTGCTTCATAAAACAGCACCTCAACCAGTAAAATTCAGATTATTTGGGCACTGGCTGGTGATGTCAGTCAGTGTCACATGAGTCGTGCTGTCAAGCTAATCAAGCTCAAGTATCAGTATCGTAGATTTACGTATAAAACCACAAATTTGACATCAATTTTGCCTTTTGTGAAGATGTTCTCATTATTACTATATTCATTTAAATTAAATGTAAGGAATTTAAATACACTATTTAAACAAAAGTACCAGCTGTTATATACCATGAGCAAAAGGGATGTCGACTCATTAATTCAAAATAAAATAAGTAAATAAAACTGAAAATACAATAATTTCCTTCCAGCTGGTCTCTACCCTGTTAGCTGTTCAGCACTGACAGTTTACGCAGCAACACTTTCCGGGGTGCACGGTCGCGTTTTGCCACGGCAGTTTGCACAAGTAGCTCGAGGGATGAATCGCCGCGTTCGCTCATCCCCATGCGCTCGCACGCCGCTTTGCTCTGACACCCGTCCTGGCTATGATTCTGCAGTCGCTCCCTTCCCCAAATGTAATTTTCTTTCCTTCCCCAATTTTGCCGCATACTCACGGTGGAAAGAGGCAAGACCAAAGCCCCTGGCAGCCCCTGCCCATGTGCGGAGGAGGCGCAGGCCGTGAGCGCGCTGTGAAGGGGCTGTGGCAGCACAATAGGTGAATAGCAGAGGAAAGAAGGTGTGTGAACTCCTGCCGTCTCCTGGCATTCACAAAGACTGCGCGTAAGATTTACTGGGTCTATAAGTGTGCAATGCACCAAAAAAGTGAACCTTGCCCCTTTTTTTTCTTGTTCATTGAAGCTATCGCTCCTTGTCCATCAGACCTCCATGTGGAATTTAAAAAGTGGTGGGACGCTCTCACGCCCAAACCCTGCTTCGTTAGCATATGAATGCTCAACTGATTGTTTGAAGTTACAATTAGGAGGACAACGGATAAAGGAGGAGACTGGAGACAGCAACTAACACCTGTGAATCAGAATTTAAACAGCTTTCTTTTACATAATTAATTAAAGAAGCAGGCACAATGCACATTGACTTGAAAATGTGGTCCAAACACAATGCTGGTGCATGTAAATCCCTTTTCAGTGCCGTTACTTACATGTAAGGTTTGATCTTTTTGTAAAAAATCTTAGTCATGAGTGAATGTTGCAAAGTGTTGCAAGGGTGGTTTTTTGGCAGGGAGGGAGAAAGGGAAGAGACGAACATTAAGGGCAATAGCAATTTCATGGAGGAGGTGAAGTCCTGATGAAGTTGTTAAAACGCATGGACTTCAGATAGGTAGCTGAAAATGATTGTAATACACAGAACATTTCTAACCTGACAAATAGCAATTTTGATTTAACATCCTGTAATCAGTACTACATACTTTTCTGCATTAAAGAAAAAGAAATGCATGCTATGAAACTGCTTCATTAAATTATATTTATTGCAGAATGTGAGCAGAATTCTATGGCACTTTCTCAAGGAAGCAATCCATACGTGTGCTCCGCGTGTTTATATGCAATTATTTCTTAAATAGGTTATATTGTGTTTCTCTAGAACAGTATTTAATGAAGCTCATTAACATTATGACTCTCAAAATGACAGTCTCAGAAAATCTGTATTTGCAATTTGCATATATTAATAAGTATTGGGGGTATAGTCTTCTATTTGCACACATCAGTAGTGTTGCTAGAGTTGTACTGGCATAAAAAGGGTAACAGTGAAGGTTATTCAGTAGTCAGAATAAATCATTGGGTATTTATACAATTATATCTTTCTCTCTAGAGAAATACAATGTCGTTAAAAAGTATCTAATATCTAACCTTTTCTCTCCATAAAGTTTATGGAGATACAAGTAACTTCACATACTTCATCTATAATTTTGCTGATGGTATTACACAGTGAAATGACATTTTAGAATATATTTTTCATTATCTTTAAATGGTATCAGTAGTACAAAGTTAAAGAAACTCTCTAAAGTCCTCATCACACCGAAGTGAAATCATAACTTGCATTGACTTCCAAGTAATCTAGATTGGTTCTTTCTAAAGGACATCACAGAAGATGATTTCTTCAAGGGGGAGTTGTATTAATTTTAAAAGGGAAAGCATGATTGTGATGAAAAATGGAAAGGAGGAAAGGAAGGAAGGAAGGAAGGAAGGAAGGAAGGAAGGAAGGAAGGAAGGAAGGAAGGAAGGAAGGAAGGAAGGAAGGAAGGAAGGAAAGAAAAGAAGAAGGTAAAAGGAAGGAAGGAAGGAAGGAAGGAAGGAAGGAAGGAAGGAAGGAAGGAAGGAAGGAAGGAAGGAAGGAAGGAAGGAAATAAAATAGATTAAACATAAAAAACTGGGTGGAACATAAATAAAATAGACATCATGTGAACATAATGAAAGAAGACTGGGTGGAATGAAGTTTGGGGAGAATAAACCATTAGTCCTACCAGTATACATATGTCAAGTCTTAAGGTAAGGTTAAAAATTTAATAACAAATTACATTCAGATAAACTGAAAAGATCTTCTGTTTGTTTTGTTTGTGTCCTTTATATGCTATGATGGTGATGGTATTTATATTCTGTTTAATCAGTATTTACCATTCAAGGTCCAAGATGAGGACAAAGTAAATAATTCATCAGTAATTAAAACGCTGATTATCTTGTCGGAGGGGTGCGTGTCATCTACACTTCATACTCCTGTTAGGCTTCTGGTTTTTATATTGTAAATTCCTTGCTATTTTGCAGATTTGGTGTACGGATACTATAGACAACAGCGGAAATTGATTGAAGAGATTGATTGGTCATATACAGGTAAGCAAAACTGTCTATTGAAGAACTTCTTTCATGTTGATATTTTGACATTCATTGTTACAACTTCAAGACCCTGTTACGTCTGTATACCACTTACTATATGCCTAAACAATTGTTAAAGTAAAAATGTAGGAAATGGGTTCTGAAAAAAATACAGGAGAGACTGTTTTCATTCCTTACATCTGTTACTTTTGGAAAGAGAAAGTCCTCACCCTTGAAACCTTAACCGTGAAACATGACTTGATGAAGGCTGGGGTAATAAATTGTTAGGTGTGCTTTTATCATCTGAATATTACTGTTCTGGCAAGTTTGAAAAGCAGACAGAAAGGCTGAAAGAAGACACAGCTCATTATGTGGGTAAGAACATAACCATATACTGCATATGAACTTCTGCACTTTGCTTCGGATCACCTGAGTGTTCTTTCCAGGTCCCACACTGATTCTCCTGAAAAAGCAGCCACTTTACATAAGCAAGAAAGATATACCCTTAAATTCTGCACGACCTTTGCCTCATCACAGGAGGACTATGGGAAATTCACAATTTTCCTTCTAGATTCTTCTGCAAAAGTCAAGCCCCTTTCAGTAATATTGAAAAGGTAGTTTTGTCCTAAATGACTGATAGTTATATTTTACCCAGAATGTAACAAGTGACTTCCTGAGAATGTGCATAGACTCTTACATTTTTTCATGATTTAAGTTCATTTCAAAACCATCGATTTATGAAAAGGAATAAGGACTGTGAAATTTCAGTGTTTCATATATTTGGTTTAAAATATGTTCCTGTAGTTAAAGAAAGTTACACCATTTTTTTTCTTTCTCTCACTCTCTCATTTTTGAGACAGTTTTTATCTTCCAGGGTAAAACATATCTAACAAGTTTTGAGCCTAGAGAGAATTGAAACAAGCTAGTCATAAACCCTTCAAAATGAGATTTATAATGAAAACTCCCACTTACACACATTGTACTGCAAAATCCAAGCACAAGATCAATCAGTACAATATTTCATGTTCAAAATCCATCCATTTTTTAATATTGCAGTTAGGGGAATACAAGGATAAGCCTCCAGGATTACAGGTGACCAGAGGGCAATTTCAGAGTTTACTTTAGAGAATGGTGAATGGGTTTTGCATAGGATATCAAGAGGACAGAGCTCTTCCCCAGCCTGCACAGAGCACCCACCTGCTGTGC
>NW_010548395.1:43707-51383 GCF_000687285.1 Phaethon lepturus
GCCGCAGCCACAGGTCACGTTTGCTGGATATTTTGGACAGCAAAACGACACAGACTCTGCAAGCCCAAGGATCCAGACCTGTTCTCTCCCTTAACATGTGAGGGACCTTCGTGTAGCCATCCTAATTCACATGCCTTGCCCTAGTGACTCTACTGTTGGCAAAGCCTTTTTCCCCATCCAGACCTATATGGTCAGGTGCCTTGTGGTGTATGGGGTGGCTGAACTTGAGAGGAGCACCTCTCAGCACTGTGAGCCCTGTCCTGCAGCCTCCTGCCCCTGCAGCCTCCTGCCCCTCAGCCACCTGCCCCCGCCTGATCCTGCCCCCTCCTGCCCTTGCAGCATCCTGCCCCTGCAGCATCCTGCCCCGCAGCATCCTGCCCCTGCAACCTCCTGCCCCACAGCCTCCTGCCCTTGCAGCATCCTGCCCCTGCAGCATCCTGCCCCGCAGCATCCTGCCCCTGCAACCTCCTGCCCCACAGCCTCCTGCCCTTGCAGCATCCTGCCCCTGCAGCATCCTGCCCCGCAGCATCCTGCCCCTGCAACCTCCTGCCCCACAGCCTCCTGCCCTTGCAGCATCCTGCCCCTGCAGCATCCTGCCCCGCAGCATCCTGCCCCTGCAACCTCCTGCCCCACAGCCTCCTGCCCTTGCAGCATCCTGCCCCTGCAGCATCCTGCCCCGCAGCATCCTGCCCCTGCAACCTCCTGCCCCACAGCCTCCTGCCCCTGCAGCCTCCTACCCCCGCAGCATCCTGCCGCTGGTCCTGCGACCTCGCCAGGCCCTCTGCCACCCGGGCTCTGTTGCCCCCAGCACTCATGACACAGCTGGCTCCACGCGTGGATTTTCAAAGCATTTTTGGGGGGACTACATGTAAATCAGGTACTTGGTTCTCTAGGGCTGGTGACTGTATTGCCAGCTGTGTGGTATGTGGTGCTTTCCTGAAATACTAGGTAATGGGTTCATGGCATAAAGGGAATACTGGAATTCAGCTTTCATTTAAAAAAAAGACAGTCTTCCTGAAGAAAAATTACAAGTTTTAACATTGTGTGGGGGAGGCACAGAAATCTGAGGCATATTGATTTTGATCTCATTAATTTATAATAATTTGTTTATTTTCATCTCATTAATTTATTCCTGGGGCAAGCGATATCAGGTACTGCATGTATAACTACTATACCTTGCTCAGACTTATGGTTTTGAGGCGTAGACCAACATGTGTGGCACTTCAGGACATATATTCTAACTTGCTCACTGAAAGACCTGAAAAATTAGACCCTGTGTGCCAATGAAGTGTTATGAGTGGGCATGGGGACCCTGCAACCATAGAGATTAATCTGTCATAACTAAGAAAAATCTAACTGGCTTGGTAAACAAGTCTGAGTTTGAGCAGATGTAATTCTGTCAAATAATACATTTCAAATACATTATCTACAGTGGGTCAATACACTCCTTTACTGGGATGGTGCTGTGAGATGAAAGTAAAACGGAACTAGAGAAATAACTTGAATTTTACCTGCTGAAATCATGCAATTTCTGAAGGTGCAGTTTCATAATAAAGCAATTTCACATACTGTAATTTAATGTGAGTCATCATCAGATTTTGACTCTCTGGTACATGTCCAATGAAGTAGTAACAAATATTACTGGAAACGTTTTGTAGTACTTCTACGGGCTCTGCTTTAAGCCATAGATGAATTCTGCATTTGCAAGCGTGAATTTAATTTTTTGTGTCCTGACTTTGCATAAAGAAATACAGTGTAAAAGAAGTGGAAGGTGCAAGTCCTTGTTACAGATGCACCCAATTTTTTCAGAATAAGTGGCTCCTGAAGCTAGCTTATTAGTAAAATTACTTTATTTTAACAACCTTTCATTGTGCTTTTTATTAAAACAGTGACAGAAATAAAAGTTTGATGTTATCATAAATATTTTTAAATGATGCCATATACTAAAAGTGAATCCAACCATTTTTGTTGTAGAAAATACAAGTGTACTGAGAAAGTTCATTTCCTTACATCAGTTACATACTAATTGATGACCAAAGGTCATTTAGACATTACTTATCTGTGCCACTAAGCTTAGACAATCATGTATTATTTTGAACCATAAAGCAAGCAATATTCAATTATTTCTCTATCATAGAGATGAAAGATTAATTTTTACTATGTTTTGTTTATCTATCTGCATTGTTTTTGAAAGAAGGAATGATATAATGCTGTTTTCTGTTTTGGTTTGTTTTTTTTTAACATGGCTGTTTGACAGTAGTCCATGAAAACTCCAAGTCTGAATGTTCACATGTAGGATTATGAAATGATACCACAAAGTTTTTTTTTCCCCCGTGAAATTGCTTTCTGTTGGGTTTTTACTCTCGAGATTTGTGTTCTTGTTCACAACAAGTTATGTGGTTTAAGGGAAAAAAACATCTCAATTCTGTTAAAAGCAAGAAATTCTAAACAGCCTTCCAGGAATTACAAAAGCTGAGAGTTTTTTAAATTTTTGAAAATTTAATTTACTATGTAAATTAATAGCACAGCCAGTTCAGTGTTCTCCGTCTCATCATTCAGCAGTATTAAGTTCAGTTTGTGCTGCCATTCATTATGTGATACGCTGATACAGAATTGCCTTATAAATACTGGCAACTCTGATCTTGAGGAAAGGGTGATTTTAGTATAAACTGTTGGGTCTCTGGGTATTCAAAGAACAATTTTGTTGTTTTCAATCAGAATGTGCATCGTATTTCCTTTTCCTCTGGGGGGAAGCATCATGAATCACAGAATAATTTAGGTTTGAAGGGACACTTGGAGATCGTCTGGTCCAACCTCCTGCTCAAAGTGGAACGACCTTCAAAGCTGAAGCAGGTTGCCCAGACCGTGGTGAGCAGAGTGTTGAAAATCTCCAAGGAGGGAGGTGCTGCGGCCTGGGTAGCACTGTCATCTTGAAGAATTTTTTTTCATTTATCCAACTGCAATATCTCTTATTGCAACTTGTGACCATTGCCTCTTGCCCTTTCCCTCTGCACTGCTCTGTAGATTGCCTTTACATAGCAGTAGGCTTCAGCTAGGTTCCCCCTCTCATCTCCAGCCTCGCCCAACTCAGGTGCAGAGGCTGAGGCACCTTGTTCATGAAGTGCTCCAACCCCCTGATCATCTCAGTGGCCCTTAATTGTTTTTAAACAAAAAAAAGTTTGTTAATATTCGTCTCGTACTGGGTTGGGGAGGAAGTCAAAACGGGACTCCTCATTCTCGATGTCACCTCACTCGTGTGCAGCACAGGGAAACAGTCACGTCCCTTGTCCTGCTGGCTGCACTCTTGCTAATGTAGCCCTGCAGTTTGTTGGTCTTCCTGGCTGCGAGGGCATACTGCTGACCCACACGCAGCTCGTTGTCCATCAGGATAATTAATTATGAATTTTTCAGACAATTTTTAATATCTGGTGTATCTCAGTAGTAAAACATGGCAGTAGTTGGTGGTGCTTTTCTGTCTCTTGCACCAATACTTTCCACAGTAACAATGGCTAAACGTAATGGATTGTTAGTTTTTGCTCCCATGTTGAACATTGAACTAATCTTGTTAAGCTTAAAATTGTTATCAATCTGTGTCTGATTCAACACGCCCTGGAGATATCCCCCTAGTTTATCATTCTCCATTACTATCACTACACAGTTGTCATTTGAAAGGCTGTTTTTCCACCTCTAGTCCTGGAAATTTGCACGGATGGCTTCAAATGTTGATGCCTGTAGTTTGGCTCAGAAATGAAAACGGCCTTATTTTCAGTCGTAGTGAGAAAATGTAACTCTCTCTCTTGCCCAAACAACATCTGATGCTTTAATTTCCAATGTTGTTCTATCATCTTTCAGTACTGAGGAGGTTCTACTGCAAAGTTGCTGCTCATGAAGTTTATGGGAAAGTGGGTCGTTGCTTATATCCATAATAATTTTCAGGTGTATTTTGCTCTTCACTCAGTCTAAAAAGTGAGCAAGGATCTACACTACCTCAGCAGTGGCTCAAGAGAATGATTTTAACATTGGTAGCTAATTCTACTTAGTCTGTAAAATGTCCGCTGCTCCTGTTACCCAGCAATTTGATCCGGGTAAACCGGAAAGTTTCAGGGTCTCCCCTCACCCTCGACCTGTGCCCCTGGTCAGCAGCCACCTGCGGGGAGGGTGGACAAGGCCAGGCATAGAGCCATCGCTTTCTGCAGCTGCAGTGGAGAAGAGCTGGAGGGTAGAGGTGCGGGGTCTGGGTCCTACCCATTGCAGGCCAAGGTTGGGGGTGATAGAGGAGCCATTTCGTGAGCCAGATCCTGACAATCGGGCTGTGTGGGTGAGCGGGAGGCACCAGCAGGAGCCTGCTGGGGGTGGGATCCAGGAGCTGCCTGCTGACCCGACTGACTTAACGGGCAGTCCTGCCAGACCAAACTGAACTGTCTCCAAGAGAGCCCTGGCCAAAAGCTGATGAAACCTTCACTGGCTGGAGAGAACCATGCTCAGGGGAGATGACACATACCAAATTAAGTTCAGGGTTTTTCACGCTGGCTAACTACCATGGCAGTATCAGCATAACTTTGTGAGAAGATCTGGTCTTTTTATCACCTCCTGTGAAATAAATCACTTTGTGTTTTATATTCACCGAGTATAATCATGACTGATGTGCTGTATCAATTGTGAGTAATAAAGAAAAGCCTGTACTCTTGGGCCCTGTGGGTTCCTTCTGTAAAGGATGCAGCATAAGAAATCAAAATGCAGTCTTTTATTAACTCATATAAAAATAGCCTTGCAGAGGTTGTTTTCTTTTTTAGTAGACCTTATGCTTCAGAGGCTGTCATACCTTTTTTTGCATGATAGCTCATTACACGTATTTACATCCCCCAGATCACACAGTCACTCATGGTTCCAGTGTTTTGTCACTAAATTCACAGGCTCATTAATTAAAAGGCCTGTTACATTATTATGGTTTTGGGAAGGCTGATGATTCAGAAACAGAAATTACAGTGTTACGCATCTGTTCACATCAAAGAGACAAGGGGTGTCCTCACGTGGGAAGCCACATGCTGGCATTGCTGGCCATAGAGAAATCCCATTTAAGATATCTCAGTGTACTGAATCAACAGCACAGACCATGTTATTCAACACAAATAAGGTCGCTATTGAGTATATTTATGATTTTTTAATTCATATGAAATGATACAGTTCGAAAGAGTCTGTTTCATACATCCTTTCTTTTCAATCAGAACTGATCTTTGAGCAGTAGAAGGCTACTAGCAGCAAAGTGAAATTTATTCAGCTTTGATCCCATCAATATTTGCAGGATAAAGTCAGTGGAAAACTGTTTCAAGTGTTTTTGGGGGAGGAGGTAAGAAAATTGGACCTCGTATTCATAGACTTTTCATAGTTGGATGTAGGTATGAAGAACCATATGTTGGTATTCATATTTGGCTCATCACTGGTAAAATTGTAGCATTTTTCTGTGAATAAAGATTTAAGTGATCCTTTTGCCAGACTTTCCTGAGAAGGAACTCTGATGAGGCCTGTTCCTTCCCCCATTTCACTCCCTTAATGCTATAAACAAAGGGAACAGCTGGGTCATTTTCAGAAACTGCACAGCATCTCATTCTGAGCATCAGCTAGATTATTCAAACGCAGGAGGGCTGGTTTCTGAAGTATAGAAATCAAAGCGTGAGGTAGTTGCATAGTGTGGCAATGCTGTTTTGATAAGGTCTGGCCAGGGGTCAGAAAGATGTAGAGACTACCCATTAACTAAATGCATTTGGAAATTAAAAGCTTTTTTAGGCGTGCTGTCTTTGGGAATACACCAAAGTAAAATGAAAAAAGCAGATTGTGGATATCTCACAGTAGACTACAGCCTCTGATTAAGTCTCTTTACCCTTCAAAACGATCATAAAAGTATCCTCATGTATATACTACTGAATGATTACTCATTTACAAGTGCATTCAATCTGTGCTGCAGTGGGAAGGATATGTTCTCGAGGACTACCTGCTCGCAAAATCCACAGGTGATTACTTTGAGATCATCATCACGTCCATATCAAGATGATTTATGGATTTGGGAAGTTTAAAGCCCAGCAAATAATTCTCCCATTGCTTATGTTTACAGAAGGTCTTGCTTTACTCACCTGCTACAGCCTATTTGTTTAGGACTTTACTCAAAGGCTATCCTGCTGTATTTATAACAATTTTTGGTTTTTTTCCTAATGTATTCAAATCCCATTCATTTCAGTACGCACAGTTTGCTAATGTACTGGAATAAGGGCAATAACTAATTCTGTGCAACGTACTCACAAATTTGACGCCATTCACAACCTTGCTGTAACTCATTAATTCAACAGAAAACAAACCCTTCTAGATAGCTTTTCCACAGGTCAATAAGGGTTAAAGCAGCCCTCCAAAAGGTGTGGTTAGACAAGTCTACGTGGCTAGGTGCACAGAAGGAAGGAAGATGAAGGGTAAGAGGAAGGACCCTCAACAAGGAGCGGGCAGGAGGAGTGTGGCCTCGCTCTTTGACAGCAGGAAGCTCTCATGTAGGCTCAGATGCCGCCAAAGCCACAACCACCACAGGCTCAGTGAGGGATGTGTGCTTGGTGCTTTGAAAATGTGCCTGACTTAGTTAAGCGGAGCAAAGGAGGGGCAGTACAGACTATTTTAATTTCTAAGTTTTGAATGCTAAGTTACTGCAAATTACTGTAAATGCACTTAAACCATGTTTTCGTGCTGTACTTTGGAATTTCATTTTCAAATGTTATAATGTGACTTTTCGCCCCACAAAATTATTACTTTTCCAAAACTTTTAAAATTGAGAAACCAGGGAAACCCATTAGCAGTTTTATTTTAGAGGAATCAGCATTTGCTGAAAAAAAACCCTAAACCGCTGAAAAATCCTGACCTTTCTAAAATTAACTTGTAGAAATGGCGCTTCCAGTTCCATAGGTCTGTCCCTGGCATGGGTAAAGAATGTCACCTTCTCATTTCAGAGGCAAACGTAAGCTTCTACTTACCTTCAGCTGCGTATTAGAACCAGCCCAGTTTGTGGCTTGGTGGCTGGACCCCGCGCTCTCTTGTGAAGCATTAGCATGGTTGTTGCATTTCTTTCCACCTGCTTGCTCTTGCGTAGGCCGGGAGGTTGTGCAGGCGTCGGCAATAGCTAGTGCAGTCTGCAGGCTTGCTCTAAGTGGTAGTGATTCTTGACAGAGAGGGTAAATTAGCAAGGGGCAGCAATCGTTTTCATTTGTACACAGAACACTCTCTGTCAAGAGTGTCTGAGGGATGATACGTGGTGTTTATTTTTATAGAGTTGGCTCGTATGCAGTATCGTGACTGGCACATTAGCACAGTTCTAAGAAACCTGAATCATACAGGAGAGTTATGCAGCTTATTATTTATAATGGGGACATCCATTATTGGAAGTTTTTGCAAAGAAGTCCGTTCCCTGTTTCTCTACCAGAGTAGCAAGCTTTCCACACCACCCTGAAGAAATACTGGGCGTGTCGAAAAGCTGCTTACATCCCAAGGAAAGTCTATGGTTCCAAATTAAGGCTCTGTGCCCCCGTACTTGTCCTTGATTTTCACAGCCCTTCTTCCCTTTGCCTTTTTCTACAGTTGTGGTGCATATGAAACCACTCTTCCATATCCAAAGTCATCCCTTCTTGTCGAGAAAGTCCTGCTGA
>NW_010548395.1:51414-55356 GCF_000687285.1 Phaethon lepturus
TCAAATTTCCAACAGTCCATGGGAAAGTGGCTGTGGCACTGTGCATCCACTAGATTTATCAGCTGAACTGTTCCCTCCATTATTTGGTTGCCAGAATCACAGAAGTTCAGTTCTGAGCATCTCTTTCAGCTGTGAAATGTGCACAAAGTCCTTTTTGTGAAAAGCCAGGTCAGGGCATCTAACTGCATACATATTTAGCTAGTTCTTTCTACGCTTCAACAGTCGTGCTTGCAACAAACTCCATATCCATGCTGTGGCGGCCTCTTTCTGCTCTCTTCCAAGAGCTTTCTTTGTGAGGAATTCAACTATGGCTTGATCTGATATTGCCTGGCATTGCTCCTATTTTAGGAGCCACAGAAACGATTTGCTGTCTTCTTCCATCCTTTATCATAGAAGCTGCATTTAAGAGCTAAGCTGTTTTCCCCCTGGATGTGGTGTTTCTCTGTTAGTGCCTTCTCTGTGAGTGAGCTTCATCTGATGAAAACCATGTTAACCAGAGACATTTTTAAAAGGCAGTTAAGAAAATGAAGTTACTAAAAATAGAAAAGCAAAGAGAGGGACAATGTATTGAATGCTGTAAAAGAGAAAGAAGAATCATTTACATGTAAGGAGTTGGAAATTTCACAGAATCACAGAATCACTGAGGTTGGAAAGGACCTTCAAGATCATCAAGTCCAACCATTAGTCCAGCACCACCATGTCCCCTAAACCATGTCCTGAAGCGCCACATCCACATGTTTTTTGAACACTTCCAGAGATGGCGACTCCACCACCTCCCTGGGCAGCCTGTTCCAATGCCTGACCACTCTCTCAGTGAAGAAATTTTTCCTAATATCCAATCTAAACCTCTCCTGGTGCAACTTGAGGCCATTTCCTCTCATCCTATTACTAGTTACTTGACAGAAGAGCCCAATGCTCTCGTCACCACAACCCCCTTTCAGGTAGCTGTAGAGAGCGATGGGGTCTCCCCTCAGCCTCCTCTTCTCCAGACTGAACAACCCCAGTTCCCTCAGCCGCTCCTCATAAGACTTGTGCTCCAGACCCTTCACCAACTTCGTTGCCCTCCTCTGGACACGCTCCAGCACCTCAACATCCTTCTTGTAGTGAGGGGCCCAACACTGAACCCAGGATTCGAGGTGCGGCCTCACCAGTGCCTAGTACAGGGGCACAATCACTTCCCTGCTCCTGCTGGCCACATTGTTTCTGATACAGGCCAGGACGCTGTTGGCTTTCGTGGCCACCTGGGCACACAGCTGGCTCATATTCAGCCGGCTGTCAACCAGCACCCCCAGGTCCTTTTCTGCTGGGCAGTTCTCCAGCCACTCCTCCCCAAGCCTGGAGCGTTGCATGGGGTTGTTGTGGCCAAAGTGCAGGACCCTGCACTTGGTCTTATTGAACCTCATACAGTTGATCTCAGCCTATCGATCCAGCCTGTCCAGATCCCTCTGCAGAGCCCTCCTACCCTCGAGAAGATCGGCACTCCCACCCAACTTGGTGTCACCTGCAAACTTACTGAGGGAGCACTCGATCCCCTCATCCAGATCATCTATAAAGATATTGAACAAGACTGGCCCCAGAACCGAGCCCTGGGGAACACCGCTTGTGACCAGCCACCAGTCGGATTTAATGCTATTCACCACAACTCTCTGGTCTCGGCCATTCAGCCAGTTCTTTACCTAGTGGAGAGTACATCTGCCTAAGCCACGAGCCACCAGTTTCTCCAGGAGAATGCTGTGGGAGTTTTCAAACTTCTGGTATTTCCCAGGCTGTGTAAGGAGTCAACATGACACTTCAGGATGTGGTTTAGGGGGCATGGTGGTGTTGGGTTGATGGTTGGACTTGATGATCTTAAAGGTCTTTTCCAACCTTAATGATTCTGTGATTCTGTGAATTCAGGGCTTGGGTGCATGGTCATAGACTGACAACATTGGCAAAAGTTAATAGCAAAAACAAGCACACAACAACAAAAATCCCACCTTGTATTACCCTGCCTGAGTAACTGAAAGGGAAAAACTGAAAAAATACTGTTGCTGGAGTATTTAGGAATACTGGGTCAATGGTTCATAAATTCTTTTCTCCTGTTTCAGAACAGAGTGGTTTTACTGCCTGCTTGTGCATGTTCTGACCACTTTGCATATACTCAGTACAGTATGATCAATCTCCTTTTTTTTTTTTTCCCAGCTATATTTTTCCTGTCAGTTTTCAGGAGAGCAAATACTTACGGCTGGAGTGCTAGTCAGCGACAAATTTCAAGCAAGGAGGGTTTTTTTAACTATTATTATTCAAACGCATCCTGATGAAAGCTAGCTTACAGCAGGGCTGTGGTATGTGTGAACAGAGCTCTCTAAATAGGAGAGCCTAGTACATTACCTCTTCAATCTGTATGTTACCTGCTTTCAGAGTATCCAGAACAGATCAAAGGCGACCAGCACAAACAGGCAATAGACAATAAGTAACATGTTTTCTTGGGGAGGGGCACATACTTTAAATAATGCAACCATTCATTTTCTTCATCTGTAAGTGCCAGCTTCAGTACGTTATCTTAACTAATCTTTACCAACACATTTAACCACCGAGAAGAGATCTGTACACCTGCCAGTCCTAATGTGACCATACCATGTCTATCTGATCAAAATGAGAATATTCGTTCTCCTCTGCATGAAAGGAACCAACAAACATCTGTTGGAGTGGCTTGATCACACATCTGAAGTACCCGTTGAAATAGTTTGTTTTGTCAAGAGAATCTGTGGAGCATGTGCTAAAAAAAGCTTTTCTGGATGACTTTTGTGTCTTCTCGCTCCATCCCTTTCTTGCGAGCAGACTTCCTACCCTTTCCATTTGACACCTTTTGTCATATTGGCTTATCTCCTCTCGTACGGTGCAGCCACCACTTGTTTCCCTTGTGCGTTATAAAATTCTTCTTTTTCCCACCATCAAATGACTGTATAGTGTTTTGTTGCCTACTTCTCCCTGACATTCATTAATGGCTGCACGAAGCAACTGTCAGTTTGCCACTTCATCATCTCCTGTGGTTTGAGAAGTAACTCCCTCTTTCTCCTCCCAAGTAACAATGGAGAAAGAGCTGGCTGAGTGTTTCCTTGACTATCTTGCAGTCTCTCCCAGCTGCCTTTTCCTAAATGTCAGGGACGCTCTCCAGCGTGGTTACCATGGTGCGCTCAGCTGGCACGCTTGCGAGGGTTCGCAAAAGCCAGTGCACCCGCTGCACGTTTATAGCAACATACGATGAGGGAAGGCTCTTACCTGCTGTACCACAGTTAAATAGAACATAACAAAAGGTGCTTTTTCGCGCATCTTCTGTATAAGATTGGCCCCATTTTGGTACTATAAAAACCATCAATCAATTGAGAATACTCTGTTTGTCCCTCCACTTGTGAGAGTGTTGGTCTATCTATAGACATGTTTCAAGTTATATATACAAACCTGTTGGTGAGCTTGCCAACTCAACAGGTCAGTACATAAATGTAAATGATGGTGAAGAACAGTGACATTTACACCATGCTGTATTCATTAACGACCTTCTATAAAAAGACTTGAAGGTGTTTTCTATTTCCTCAGAATTTGTTCTTCAATCTGAAACATTGTTATTAGCAAAACAGTTTTTCTTTGATATGGTTTCCTGCTGCAAAAGTCATTACAAAAAAAAAGTCCATCCTGCATCCAGCCATTAGAAAACACCCTTTGTCAAACCTCAGGTTTATAGTTAGCAAGCTGTAGATAGATTTGCAGCTGACATAGCAGAATCCTTTTTAAAATGCCAACAGATCTAAAAACTCACTTTGAAATCCGATGCAACTGAGTCATATTATTGTCTCTAAAATATATCATTCACTTCATAAACGGATTTCAAACATAAACATGAATAAACGCCTTTCACACAGAATCACAGATCCCAGAATCACTGAGGTTGGAAAGGACCTTCAA
>NW_010548396.1:0-444 GCF_000687285.1 Phaethon lepturus
CCCCTGCGGATATCTGGTCTGGCTATTAAAGACTGAGGCAAAGGAGGCATTAAGTAATTCAGCCTTTTCCTCATCCTTGGTGACAATATCCCCCCCTCCACATCCAATAAGGGATGGAGATTCTCCTTGGCTCTCTTCTTGTTAATATATTTGTAAAAACATTTTTTGTTATCCCTTACGACTGTGGCCAGCTTCAGTTCTAGCTGAGTATTTTCGTTTCTGATTTTCTCTCTGCGTGACCTAAAGAGATCCTTGTACTCTTCTTGAGTTGCCTTCCCCTTCTCCCAAAGGTGATAAAGTCTCCTTTTATTCCTGAGTCCCAGCAAAAGCTCCCTGTTCAGCCAGGCCGGTCGTCTTCCCTGCCAGTTCGTCTTATGGTACATGGGGACTGCCTGCTCCTGCACATTTAAGATTTCTTTCTTGAAGAATGTCCAGTTTTCCTGG
>NW_010548396.1:1381-13588 GCF_000687285.1 Phaethon lepturus
TTCTTGAAGAATGTCCAGTTTTCCTGGACCCTTTTGCCCTTCAGGACTCTCTCCCAAGGGACTCTCTCCACCAGTGTCCCGAATAGGCCGAAGTCTGCCCTCCGGAAGTCCATGGTAGTGGTTTTGCTGACCCCTCTCCTTACTTCACCAAGAATTGAGAATCCTATCATTTTATGGTCACTAAGCCCAAGATGACCTCCGACCATCACATCCCCCATGAGTCCTTCTCTGTTTGTAAACAGCAGGTCAAGCAAGGCACCTCCCCTGGTAGGTTTACTTACCAGCTGTGTCAGGAAGTTACCCTCCACACACTCCGGGAACCTCCTAGACTGTTTCCTCTCTGCTGTGTTATACTTCCAACAGATGTCCATTAAATTGAAATCCCCAAGAACAAGGGCTTGCGATTGCGAGACTTCTTCCAGGTGTTTGTAGAATGCTTTGTCTGTGCCTCCATCCTGGTTGGGTGCTCTAAACCAGACACCCAGCAGGATATCTGGCTTGTTTGTCTTCCCCCTCATCCTTACCCATAAACACTCGACTTGGTCATCACAATCATTGAGTTTTATACAGTCAAAACACTCCCTAGCATACAGAGCCACCTCACCACCTCTTCTTCCATGCTTATCCCTTCTGAAGATCTTATAACCATGCATGGCAGCACTCCAGTCATGTGAGTCATCCCACCATGTTTCTGTGATGGCAACTACATCATAGCTGTCCCGCTGCACAAATGGCTTCCAGCTCCTCCTGTTTGCTGCCCATGCTGCGTGCATTGGTGTAGATGCACTTGAGCTGGCCTATTTATTTTTCTCCCAACATCAGCGTGCCACCCCTAGGTTCATCTCTAGTGATATTCGCGTTTGCTAGCATGGCTTGTGCTGTAGATTAGCATCTGTTTGCTTGCTTTTGGTTCACTCATTGAGGAAATCTGTTTCAATTTTATTTGAGCACCTGTAGTGATACTTTTATGATAACCACATATTTTAAGCCTAATAACACTAACGTTGAGTGTTATGCCCAGATGAATGAGGACATGAGAATGATATAAAATAGCTAGATCAGGAGTCTACTGACCCTCTTTCATCCTTTCATTGGATGAAAATGGAGCATTGTTACATTGACAAGAAAAAATGTACCTTTTTCTCCTTTCTCCTGTGTTCTCCAATGCCCACAAGTTTTAGTTTTTTCATTTTTTTGGGGTTCTTTTGGTTTTTATTTTTATATTTTAATTCTTATTTAAAGGCTTAATTATTTTGCAGATCACTTTTAACCTCTTTTGTTTAAAATCAAAAGCTTCTCCCAAAATATATTTTTCAAAAATTTCTATTAAAATTTCCAAAAATTACGAAGTTAAATTTTTGTTACAACATGCGATTAGTCGTGACCTATTTTTTACCTACGCATTTGTACATGCTTTTTACTTACAGGAGAGCATGAGGTTTTTTTCAGCTGATTTATTTTTTTAATTATTATTGGAAATATAAGCATGAAGTCTTTCTCTCTTTTGTAATGACTTCCAGAAGCTGGGCCATTTGGGGAAAAAAAAGAAAATTCAAAATATTTTAAAAAAAGACAATTCCATACTAGGAGCTGGCAACATTGCAAGCAAGCACCCTCTGGGCAAGCAATTAAGATGGGTCAGAATTACAAATATGTGATATGTCTGAAGTGCCCTTTTCCTCAGAGCTCCATCTGGTCCCTGATGGTGGGAAAGTTAGGTTTAGAAGTGGCTCCACCTGTACCGCTGCTTGCACAAGAGCTCCCCTTGGCAGCACTGGATACAGAACTCGGCCAACAGACGTTAGCATCTGAAAGGCTGCAAGTATCCACTCTTGTTTAAATAAAATATAACTCTTGTTTATTGCTGCTTTGGTTGGTTTTGTTTTGTGGGTGTTTTGTTTTGGTTTTTTTTGTTGTTTTTTTAATTAATATTTGCTTCTGGATCTCTTTGCATTCCCATTAAAAAAGTAATAAATGCTGATAAATACTACATTAAATATTCATTTCAATGTGTCTACTAGGTTCTCTCCAAATATTCAGGAGGGGAATGCTCATATTCCAAGAAAATCATCATCTGGGGATAAATAAAAGTAAAGATGTGTCATAAAAAAGGGAACAGGAAAAGGAAATTCCCAGAGGTAAAAAAAAAGAAATAAAAAAAGAAAATAATAAAGAAAATAATAGCTGAAGGTACAGAGCAATTTAAAGTATTACAGCAAATCAGTAATGTGTTAGAAAAACTCATGCATTGTTATAGGGAAAAATGAAATAACAACAGTGAACTCTGTATATTTGCAGCATGAAAATTCAAGCTTTTATTTTGAAAAATATTACATTGTACATCTCCTTTATAGATTAGCTATTAAAACCCTGGAAGAAAAAAAGCTGGTATCAGCACATAGCCAGGATTCACAGAGATTAAAGGTTGAAGCATAGCCCATAGATTGACGAAAGATTATCCCCCATTATTCAGCATTTATTAGACCACATCTAGAATATTGTATTCAGTTTTGGGCTGCCAATATAGAAAAGACCTGAAGAAATTGGAGTGAGTTCAGTAAAGGGCCACGAAGCTGCTTGGGGCTGGAGCACCTGCCTTATGAGCAGAGGCCTGCAGAAGGTACAGTTTGGAGGGAATGGAGGGCCGGTTGAGGATGGGACCTGATAAGAACAGTGCACGGTAGGTGGATGAGCAATGGGCATAAGTTGGATTTTTCCCCATCATTGGAAGAGGATACCCAGAGAGTCTGTGTAATCCCTGGAGGTTTTCTAGACCTGGATAAGCCAACTGGATAAAGCTTTGAGCAACCTGGACTGATCTCATAGCTGACCTTGCTGAACTAGAGACTTCCTGAGGCCACTTCCAGCCTGAATTATCCTACCTATGCTAACTTTAACTGCTGTGTAAGTCAAAAGTAATATTGTGAAACACCAGCCAGTTTTTTCTGCTCACTCCAGTATCACCTTCCAGTTGTTCATTACGTACTCAGCACTTTTCCTTTTTAATGTGTATTAACTGGCATGAAGTCAGTATCATCTTTTCCATGACTGAGATACTCTCGTTTATGCAGCAAGAAATCTCTGACTTCCAGCAGTCTGCTGCAATGCACAATTGAGTAAAAGGCAAAAAGATGTAGTAATAAATCATGGCTTTTAACTTTTTCCTCACCGTTTTCATTAAAATTACATAAACAGTAGGGCTAAAAACCACACCATTAGAATGATGCATAATGTTTTATCCTCAGCATATCTCCTCTATTATGTATGTTAATTTAGACTATCTTCCTTAAATATTTATCCTATTTTGTTTACACTAGATGAGCTAGAATAAGATTTTCAGTTGGTCTGCTGGCAAATGATAATTCATGAGGTAAAGGTAAACTCAATTTGAATATAAGCCAGGGGAGAAGGTCAGAAAATATAATATAAATCTGTATCTTCTTTATGTTTACAAGAGTGCATGGATTTTCTTATTCTTTTTTATAAACTCATACAACAAATAACATGAAAATTTCTGAGAAAAAGACTTCATTTCTTAATTTCCTTCAGAGTTCTAAAAATGTCACCAGCCATTTGAAATTAAAATTGATTAAAACACTCAAAAAAATCCCCAAATTAGTTACAAGTTAAACATTTTTTGCCTGTTAACGACCATTAAGCTGGTTTAATTAAAACAGAGTATTGAGTGGGTAATATTACCGTTGTTAAAAGTTGCCATTTTAGAAAGTTGAAAAGACTTGCTGAAAATTTCAGAAAAAAAAAGTGCCATAGAAAAGTTGAAAATTTTCCTTCCTGTAAATTGAAAATATTTGGCACATCTTTATCACCTTCCAATCTTTTTTATCTGTATATCTGACTGATTATAGAATCATAGAATCATAGAATGGTTAGGTTTGGAATGGATCTTTAAAAGTCATCTAGTCCAACCTCCTTGTAATGAGCAGGGACATCTCAAAGCCCCATCCAACCTGATCTTGAATGTTTCCAGCTATGGGGCATCTACCACCTCTCTGGGCAACCTGTGCCAGTGTTTTACCACCCTCATTGTAAACAATTTCTTCTTAATATCTAGTCTGAATCTACCTTCTTTTATTTTAAAACGATTACCCCTTGTCCTGTGGCCACAGGCCCTACTAGAATTATCTGTCACACTGGCTATCATCAAGACATCCAACATGTTGGACTCTGATGACCTCAGTACTAACCATGGGTTAAAATTCTATCTGTTCTACATTTGTTTTTATTTTAGTATCTTATAGCTTTTTTTTCCTCTGTCTTTCAGATGCATCAGTGAAGTTTTCCTTTGAACAGCTCAAATTCTGACATGCTCCACTTGTTTGGAACGGTTTATTCCTGGTGTTACTGCTCTCTGTTTGAGAGAGAGTTGTCACAACCAAAAAGCAGACTCATCTTTTTCTATGTTAAATTTCTTAGAATAGAGTTTGGATATTGACTCTGTTAAAATTTGCATCCACTTACACCAAATAAATGATCTATCTTTTCTGGAAAAACTCAGTTTTAGTCCTCAACACATGTTTTCAAAGTTGGGCTACAGATCATTCTGTGGAAGCATAAAATTTTTAGGAGTATCTGTGTTCTAACCAAATGTCCTATTCGCAAAGTACAAGACAATCACTTTTTTGTTATGACGTTGAATTTCATAATCCTTTCACTGAGCTGTTGTTGCTAAATTGTACTTGTTCCTATTTGGTAGTCATCCAATCAGAGCACCCTTATCCACAATCACCTGATCTTTGTGTATGCTTTTGTGGCAGGAGGTCTGTATGACTTGTTAATGTTTAGGAAGCTGGTACACCTTCATGAATGTCATATTGCTGTACACTCTGTGTTATCAAACAATGAATAGGTGATGAATATCCTATCTGCAGCCTGAAAGGATGACTGTCATCTAAATCCTCCTGACTTCAGCTCTGTGCTTGCATGTTGCCAAGTTTTCTGTAGTGAATATGAACCCACTGGAGTTAAGAAGATAATAAGAAACAGGAAAGGATCTTCAAATGGAGTAAGGTGTGTGTGTGTCTGAGGGATATAACCATTTTGATTATAGAGTCAACTGTCTTAAGATCTTTTCTTGATGTCTTTGAGCTCTCCAGAATATCTGTTCTGTATTTAAAGACATCATCTTTGGCAGAATATTTACCTTCTAACAAACCGCAGCATATTCCATGTATGAACTGACAGCAGCATCTGCTTGTCTTTGGGAAAGGTATTTTCTTAAATTTTGCAAAGGATAAAGCATGATCTCTATTGGGGAAACATTATAAAAAAGGGCCATTGTCAGAGACTTGATGTGACACTAAGCATTCCAATATTCCCAGAGGCTGTTGACTTTCTACTTTACTGATCCTAACCATCATAGTTAAGCATCCTTACACCCCAAATAATTCTTACCGGAAATTAATGTATAACTCCTTCCTGATTTTTGGTATAAGAGTATTTCACTTCTGGATCCCTTTTAATCTGCTGAACTTATATATATATATGTATGTATGTATGTACGTACGTATGTATGTATGTATGTACTTCATGCAATTGTGGAGCTAGTAAGCATTATCTAATGTTAGAATCATAGAATCATAGAGTATCTCAAGGTGGAATGGACCCATAAAGATCATCAAGTCCGACTCCTTGCTCCTTGCAGGCCTACCTAAAATTAAACGTATGACTAAAAGCATTGTCCAGACACTCCTTGAACTCTGCCTGGGGCAAAATTTAGGATAAGACTATATCTGTAAATTCAATGGTTCCATAGGGTGTTTTCTAGCACTATTCAATTTAGTAGTGTAGAAATAGCCTTAATACGTTGATTGGCTGGGCCTGAACTTTCCAAAGCTTTTCCTCTGGCATAACTGTACATACTTGGCATACAACTGTACCTAAGTTTAGTGAATATCCATTTCAGGTGGAGTGTGTTTGCGAGGTAAATGAAGACGCAGAGGGTGAAAATACACTGTCATTACACAGACTGTAGGAGAAAGTGCCTATCACGGTGGACATCAGATGAAGAAAAATAAAAGCAGAGACTGCTCCTTTTGGATGTGAAACTCAGCATCTCCAATTTCATGTCATTTGAAGGGTAAAATGAAATATTTTTTTAAAAATTGCGTGGGTTTTTTATGAGATAAAGCCAACTTTTTTCTTCTTATATTTAATTTTTATATATTGTGATAGCTTAAGTTCAGCTTTTCTGTCTTCAAGCATCTCACTACTCACCTCTTCAAAGGGTTTGTTTTTTGGGGTTTTTTTTGGTGGATAAAGTGCCCTGTGGAACAATTATGTGAATTATGCACAATCTCTGGAGCTACTTAATGGATCATGAGCTGCAAAAGCTTTGGAAATACATCCTTAGAATGCCAATTTTCAAAAAAGATAATTATGCTGATATGAATACTACATTATGACACAATTTTATGAAATTAAAAAAAGCATAATGAGACGAGTTGTTGAGGCCATATTTATTTCTGTCTATGGGAATTAAAAAGAAATTAATTAAATATGATGTCCTATCCTTGGTAATCTATATATCATCTACCTCTAAGCAAAAGAATATAGTAAAATATGTAATAAACTTTTAAACAGTTCATATCAGAGAAAAGTGTTCCTGTTAGCTCCAGAGGCTGATTTAATTTGTCCAAAGTATTTGACATACTGTGTTATGGAATTTTGTACTTTACTGTTGGACACTGTTTATCTTCTAAAATTACTTCACAAAAATTTTACAGCAATATTATTCTATTTCCACCTATTTTAATGTTTTTGAACTTACTGTCTTTGTGTATATGTAAAATATTAATGACTGCAGTTTTTAAGTATAACCAAATTTCAAAAGTGAAGCTCTATATTTGTCAGTGATCAGATACATCTTCAAGGATTTGTCATCTTCAGTCTCAACCTGATGCGAAGAGTTTAATGTGTAAGAGAAGTATTTGGAAGAGGAGCTCATAGCAGTGCATGAGTGAAGTTGCAGTACATTTCCTCTGATTATCCAAGGGTTTCAGGTGTCTCTCACAGTCTTCAGATAATCATTATATTATATATGTCATTATAATGTAATGACAGTATCATTGTCTGCTTCTCTGCCTTTCAAATGGGAAAGCACACATATATTCACACCCACCCACAAAATACGCTGTGGCTTTGAGGTTTTTTGGTTTGTTTTTTTGTGTGTGTTTTGTTTAGTTTTTTTCCCCAGCTTGATAGGAGTAGCAAAACACCATCTGGTGCTAATCTCCACTCTGACTAATAAAATAATGCAGTGCCAAGACAGACCTTCTATTAAAATGAATATTTTGGCAGTACAAACAGACCAACACAGACTGCTCTGGCATAACAGAATGTGCATACCAGTACTCTAAATGTGGGTATTTGTGGGTTTTTTATAAAATGAATGAAAGGCATATGTTCTTTGACCTAAAGTGAATTAGAATTTTATTAAAACCTTAGAGCCAAACTCCCCTTCTAGCGCAACCAGAATCACTCAAGAGTGATTGAGCAGACTACAACAGAAACAATATCACTATTTGGCCTTAAGGAAAGCCGTATGCTCCTATGGTTCAGCAAGATGCTGAATAAATTTCTAATCCTGCTTCTGCAACTGGTCTCTTCTACAGTGTCACTTACTTACATTTTGTGTATCATTTGAAGGATAGACTAAATTGCTAGATTATATAATTTTACAGTTAAAACACAGAACTTGTGCTTTATAAATGTGCAATTTCCATCTGTATTTAGCATTTTTTTTCTCAATCATAATAAAAACTTTATCTAAAACTTTGTATTAAATTAATGTATTAAACAGTAATTTTACAGTAATTTTACAAAAATAACAGTAATTTTAAGAAAAACATTGCAGTTACCATTGTGAAGGGCTAAAAATGATGAATTGATCAACTTGGCCCTTCAAAATCATGAGATTAGAAGGCAACTGAACAAAGATAACTTTTCATGGTATTTAAAGCATGGGAGTCTTGGTTATTTCCTTGTTTACTTGTTTGTATTTCTTCGTTTCTAACCTGTCAGGGTAAAGACGTCATATTTTAAAAACTGTAAAAAAATGTACAAACAATGTAATTAGCAAACATTTTCAACAAAATTATAATGTATGTTGTAACTGAAAAAACATAAACAGGTTATTTAAAAGAGAGTGCACTCAAGAAAATACAGAAGAGAAAACAAATATGATATTGTATTTAAAAAAAAACCATTAACACAGTGAAAGATTAGATTGTGAGTTTACTTTAAAACTACTGGTTTATGAAAATTCAGTTTACATAACTGCTACACTAACTGGCTAACTTATTTTTCTTTATTTTGCTTCCCAAAGAAATATTTTTTTTTTAATTTTTCTGGAAAAAAAAGCTAACACTTTACTAAATACACAAAAATTTCTTTCTTCAGGATGTTATTAAGAGGATGTATCTGTTTAGTGACACCTGGAATGATAATACTTGAACTGATATGGTCTGAATCAGTCTATAGATCCATCTTTATTCATCTAATTTTATGATATCACAGAATCACAGAATCATTCTGGTTGGAAAAGACCTTTAAGATCATCAAGTCCAACCATCAACCCAACACCACCATGCCCACTAAACCATGTCCTGAATTGCCACGTCCACATGTTTTTTGAATACTTCCAGTGATAGTGACTCCATCACCTGTCTGGGCAGCCTGTGCCAATGCTTCACCACTCTCACAGTAAAGAAATTTTTCCTAATATCAAATCTAAATCGCCCTTGGTGCAACTTGAGGCCATTTCCTCTTGTCCTATAGCTAGTATTTGGGAGAAGAGACCAATACCAACCCACCTCACCACAACTCCCTTTCACGTAACCGTAGAGAACAATAAGGTCTCCTCTCAGCCTCCTCTTCTCCAGACTGAAAAACCCCAGTTCCCTCAGACGCTCCTCATGAGACTTGTTCTCGAGACACCTCACCAGCTTTGTTGACCTTCTCTAGACATACTCCAGCACTTCAATGTGCCTCTTGTAGTGAGGGGCCCAAAACTAAACACAGGATTTGAGCTATGGCCTTACCAGTGCTGAGTACAGGGGCACAATCACTTCCCTCCTCTTGCTGGCCACACTATTTCTGATACAGGCCAGGACGCTGTTGGCCTTCTTGCCCACCTGACCACACTGCTGGCTCATATTTAACCAGCTGTCAACCAGCACCCCCAGGTCCCTTTCCGCCAGGCAGCTCTCCAGCCACTCCTCCCCAAGCCTGTAGAGTTGCATGACGTTGTTGTGACTCAAGTGTAGGGGCCTTATTAAACCTCATGCAGTTGGCCTCTGCCCATCGATCCAGCCTGTCCAGATCCCTCTGCGGACCCTTCCTACCCTCCAGCAGATCAAGAATCCCACCCAACTTGGTGTCATCTGCAAACTTACTGAGGGAGCACTCAATCCCCTCATTCAGATCATCAATAAAGATATTGAACAAGACCAGCCACAAAACTGAACCCTGGGGAACACCGCTTGTGACTGGTTGCCAACTAGATTTAGCTCTGTTCACCCCAACTCTGGGCTTGGCCATGCAGACAGTTTTTTACCCAGAGAAGAATACACCTGTCTAAGCCATGAGACGCCAGTTTCTCCAGGAGAATGCTGTCGGATACGTTGTCAAAGGTTTTACTAAAGTCCAGGTAGACAACATCCACAGCCTTTCCTTCATCCATTAGGTGGGTCACCTGGTCCTAGAAGGAGATCAGGTTGGTCAAGCAGGACCTGCCTTTCATGAACCCGTGCTCGCTGGGCCTGATCCCTTGGTTGTCCTGCACATGCCCCGTGAGCGCCCTCTAAGATGAACCTCTCCATAATCTTCTGTGGTACCAAGGTCAGGCTGACAGGCCTGTAGTTCCCAGGATCCTCCTTCTGACCTTTCTTGTAGACGGGTGTCACACTGGCAAACCTCCACTTGTCTGGGACCTCCCCTGTTAACCAGGACTGCTGATAAATGATGGAGAGTGGCTTTTTTTTCTCTTTTTCCCGCCCCCCTCTTACTCTTTTGAGCTCTTCTGCCAGCTCCATTGATACTCTTGGGTGCATTCCATCAGGCCCCATAAGGCTTGTGAGTGTCCAGGTGACATAACAGGTTGTTAACTGCTTCCTCCTGTTTTATGGTGAGTTTATTCTGCTCTCCATGCTTTTCTTCCAGCTCAGGGGGCTGAATACCCTGCAGATACCTGATTTGGTTGTTAAAGACTGAGGCAAAGATGGCATTAAATAATTCAGCCTTTTCCTTATCCTTGGTGACAACGTTCTCCCCCACATCCCATAAGGGATGCATAAGTCCAATTGAGTCTGATGAAACTGGAAAACATACTTAATGTTAAGCATATTATTAAGTATATTTCTGAATACACCCATAAAAAAGAACAGCTGTTTCTTGGCTCTAAGTGTTAAGTATTTCATCATTCACTTCTTTACTTCAGTTTTCTGTATTCGGACAGGAAGGATTCATTTATTATCCATCGTTGATTATAGATATAATTCTTAGAGGACTATGCAATCAGGTGAATTTGAAGACTGTGAAAGTTCAAGTGTTGGCAGGAAGTCTGAGGATGTGAGAGTAATTGTTGCTTTCTCTTCTGTACTATTCCTGGAGTCTAGCACAGAATTCTTCAAAGGGTATGTGTTTGGCCTGGAAAATGCTCACAGCATCCTGAAAATCGCTAAGGAATAGCTCTGGAAAAAGGCAAAGTACATGGTGCTCGGGCATATACCATGCTGGAATCCAAAATACTTAGGTAGATACCATGGTCTCTGCTAGAAAATAAAATGGGGGTTGGATCATTCTCTGAACTTGAGGGCAGGATCTGCAGCATGGCTTGTAGTTATTTAGCTAAACTCTCACCCTGTTGCAACCAGGAATCTGTCACCCATGCTGCCTTGGAGCAACAAGTCCTGGAGTACAAAGTCCCCCAAACTGCCTTAACATCATCTGGTACCAGCTGATAAAGGGCAAAACTATTTCTGGAAGTATTCTAGCAATTAAATAGCATGAACTATTTTGAAATTATGTTTGAAACATGTGTGTCTGTCTACTTTATTAGTATAACAATAGACATTTTGTATAGCATATGCTGAAATTGGATCCATAAAAGCCAGCCATTAAACTGAGGGTTGCCTAAACTGGTCAAGAGGAAACACGAAGGAAAAGCATTCTATAGCTAATCAGCCTCAGTTATCACAGTGCTTGCCTGACTCTCAACTTGAAATAAGCATCTTCATGGAATGAGAAGCAAGAGCTTCACACTCCTACAAGGCCATGGACCTTGTTACTCCAAAAAGAAAGTGTCATAGCAAAACACTGACCTGACAAAAGACCTGAACCTTTTGTTCAGGTCAAAAATCTACTGTCAGTTTTCTTCTTGTGTGAGATAAATTAACTCACATTCAGGTATCAGAAGATATACAAAATACACTTGTGTGTGTTTCTTTATTTTTGTTTTACTTGAACATTACTAATTTGGATAAATAGTCAAAGTTTATTTGGAGAAGAAAAAAAAGAACATAAATGCTTAATATAACTTACTATGCAGTGGTTAGGGTAATCACCAGAGAAATAGCAAATGGAAGTTCAAGTTAGCTTTACAAACCAGGAGATTCAATATTATATCTCCTACTCTATATTAATGTTCTAGGAACTAACTTAGTGGATGAAGACTGAGTGTGCCACAACTTTCTATATTTTGTAAACAATAATTATATTACTGTTGTGAATTTATCTTGAAAAACTGTAAATTTTTAAAAGGATGAGATAAACCATTCTGACATTTTAATTTTTTTTCCTTTTGTGGGGGAGGGGGCAATAAATTTATTACATCTATTCCTTAATACTTGAATAGTATCACGTTACATAAAACTGCATTTGTGGTGAACAGGCATTCTACGAAACAAAAAATAAAATTAGTCCAGTCTGTAATCATAATACTTCATTAACACAGAGAAAGTATAACATAATGTGTTTCAAGTCAGACTTAATGGAACAAAGTGATGGAATCAAACTATAAATTAGAATTTTTGCTGGTAATAGTGCAAAGATGTTGCTTCATAGGTTCACAGTTCTGATTTTTTTCCCCCCATTTTTCTGTAGTGTTATGTATTTATTCCTGCAGGAAAATCATGATATTATGGAATAACAGAGAGCTTGTAAATAGCAGAATATAATAATATAATATAT
>NW_010548397.1:0-18576 GCF_000687285.1 Phaethon lepturus
GGTGGATAATAATAGACAGAATGTCCCTCCTTGTCAATACTCTCATTATCAAATTCACTTTCATTATTTTTTTTTTTAATAATAAAAGGGTCTGTTGTGGTTTAACAGCTAACAGCTGTTAGCTCACGCTCACCTCTGGTGGGATGGTTATGAACTCTAAGTTTACTTCCACATATGTGAAATAAAAAATGAATATGCTGCTGTATATGCATAGTAAACACTCCTATAAGTGGTACCTCTAAATTCAGCCAATGATGTGGGATACAGAGTAAACTGCAGATGTCCTGACAGTCCGTAATACTTTCCCCAAATTTTACTCATGTGGTTTGAAGGATGCTAGATTCCCCCATGATATGCTTGGAAAGCGGAAAATTGAAATACTACCTGTTGAATCAGGTGCCTTTTCCTATTATGTATGTGGGATTGTCCTTTTTAGTACATTCTGTATTTTTTAAAGAAATACTTCTTTGAGTTTGAAATACATTATCATTGGTGCATTTCTGCTCTTAGAAATTTTTCAAATTCTTATGTAAATTCTAAGGAGCAACAAAGTTTCACATTACAGACAAAACCTTGATCACAAATAACATACAGAGACATTACTTACACGTGTTCCTGAAGATGCACTGCCTGTTCCTCTTGAAAGTCCATTTGAGGCATAATACATGTCTGGGTCTTCTGACTAGTTGAACAATCACAAGAGCTTTTCCAAGGCAACACTAGCTCTGAAGCTGTTGCCATTTTGGATTGTGATCGCAGTGTTCCTATCAAATGATATTTGCATCAAATATTGTGGCTTTAGATCAGTGTTTCAGGAAAGAAGACTATTCAAGTTTAGAACAGTTTAACTTTTCTTATAAATTGCATGCTAATGTAGCCATAACTTTTGGCGTTACTTAATAAATCTGTGTTGGATTTCCAGCTCTTTTTTTGACTTTCTGTGAGAGGCTGCCAAAAAAAAGACACAAAAATAAATAAACAAAAAACCCTACAAACAAAAACCAGAGGTCTGTAAAACCAGGACAACTTACACTGATCTAATTTGTAAACCTTTTAAGGATGTACAGGAGAGAGTGATTTAAGGAAGTGAGAGACTAGTCTAATTTTTTATTTAATAAAAATTACTCTTACATTTTACAACTAGCTAATATATTATCTACTTTAATTTCTCTTCTTGTGGAAGATTGTCTGCATACACATATTTTATATGGCCACAAAACTCCACTTCTCTTCAAGAATTAACTTGTTAAACCACCACACAAAATAAACACCTTCTTCAACCTTCCCACATACCATTTTGTCTTACTTTGATTCACAGTTTTCAGATCCTTCCTCTGAAAAACACTGATTAATAAACTTGAGAAATCAATCCTTACACCATATTGCAAAAAGAACTTCCTTAATGCCTTAACAAAATGTGGACCTTCACCTTTTCTTACACTGGACCTTCACCAATAGACTTTTTCTTACATTGCTCTGGAAATCCCATGGCCATTTGATAGACCATGTATTTCCTTTGAAATCACATCTCACAGTAATTCTTATTTCCATGCAGTGCAGATATAAAATAAATTTAGGTACCAAGAAACCTTAATTTAAGTGGAATGAGCATATTAATATATGGTTCTTCTCCATGTTCAGTAGGCTTCCAAAAATGTCACTTCAGAAAGAAGGTCTTCTTGGTGCAATGTGTCCAGTTCACTAAAAGAATACATTTATTCAACAGGATTTTGCTGCACTACAATTAGTCTGATGTTTATTTTCACATTTTTACTTCATTGCCACAGTTCCAAAAAACCTTCAAGAATGTATAAATTAATCTGACAAAAAGCCTTTAAGAAGGTATAAATTAATCTGACACTTCCTATATTACATAAAAGGCTATTGTGTATGAGAATTATATTGCTTTTGAGTACATAAGATAAACCAGGAAAAACTGTAGTGCAAAGTGTATGTAAATTAAAGAAAGCTGACCTTAAACTGATGGAACGCATCCTTCACTGGGAGAAGACGGTGGATCTGTACCAAAACTGAAGGAGTTAGCCTGATTCAGAGCAACTGGGAATCATTCCAGGGAGGTGGACTGGCACAGGTAAGGGTTGGAAGAATTCCTTTCAAGACATTTGCAACAGCAGTAAGAATTGGAGGGTAGAAGATAAAAAAGCTTTGTGACTTACATTCACAAAGCTAAATGGAAAACATTTCTCCCTCCACCTCTAGGGCACAGAAGTATCTCCTGACGGAGGTTTGTAAACAGTACCGGTGTACACAGACCATGCAATACCATGAAGTATCTACTGTTCTTTTTTCTGCTTCCCTTCTCACTTTGTTCTTGTCTACAGGCAAAATTCATTGCATGATACAGTGAGAAAGCTCAGAGGTTTTATTAAAAAGCAAGACGAGAAAAAGAAAACAGCTTGAAAAATAGAATCGGGAAAATAGATTGCAGTAGAATACATTGCAGTAGAATAAATCCCAGACTACTTGCTCTTACTAGCATCTGCACATGTATGGGGGCAGTGGGAATGTGAGGACCACTGCCATGCTGCTGTCACACTGCCATAATCAAGCAGTTTTCTCAAGTGAGGGTCAGTCTTGCAACCAACAAAATTGAAGAAGGGTGCGTAATATGTTTACAGGTCACAGCAAGAACACTTTCATTTACCAGGAAATGAGAATAGAGCTGTGCTGTGTCTTTGACAAGAAATTGCCATTTCTTTGTAGGAGTTGGTCCTTTGCCAATGTTTCCTCTAAGTGCATCTTTCTTTTGGGCTGCAGGAGGAATTGTCACTGGTCCAAAACAACATACTTAAAGTGTAATACGCCAAGTGCCTCAAGTGGCCCAGTAAGCCAAAACATGCATTTAGAGAACCGGCTATTCACATAAACAAGGTTATTTTTGTTAATCAGAAGGCTCACTAATGGACTAGTTCATTAAAATAATGCCTGGATTTGTACTTTCATCTTCCAAAATTACTACATTTCTATTCCAGAATCAAATAGCCTAAACATCTTTTGTTTTTATTTGCTTTCTTTATAAACAATTCCGTGGGCAGCTCAGCTGGCATGTAGATGAGCTAAAGGTTTAGACTAGCATGAAGGTAAATACGGCAATCCTATTTGGACCGCAGAATAGTACTGTCTGGCACACCGAGGCATTCATTATGGGCTCAGGGCTGGAATGAACATGGACCTGGTTTAAAATCACCTCCAAATCCTGGTGGGGAAAGGCAAAACAGCCTAGACCTAGTCTAAATGGTGCTGCTGACACATAAAGCTTCTCACTAGAAGTGGCTGAGTTTACTATATCTGATTTTCTCATTTAAGGGTTAGACCAAGCTGTTCTGTGGGTTCAGCATCCTTCAGGTTAGATATCCTTCAGCAGGTTTCAACCCAGCGAACTTCAACACCTAACCCAGTGCCCTGTTCAGGACTTGTTTTTTTTTCTGAACCCCTTAGGTGGCAAGAGGCTACAGCAACAGTCCTCTGATGATCTTAAAAGAACTGGGGATCTGCCAACATTTTCAAACCTCTGGTTAAGTTTTATCGTTGCTATCATACTGGTCAACATTCAATTCACTGCTGAAGTACTGAAAACTTCCATAAACTTTTATTCAGGGGAAACTTTCAGCTAGGTGGGCTCACAGCTGACAAAATCTCGGATTCAGTATTAAATAATTACCTGTACATAATGAATGTGTATAATAAAAACATGGAAGCTATTTTTAAGCTACATCCAACCCTCCTCCAGAGAAATCAGGGAGCACTGAACTCAAAGAGATAAGACATAGCTCAAGCAGATACTTCCTATTACCAGTACAGGGAATACTTATGTTTAGCATCTTCTTCCAGAAAACAGATCAAAATACATGTGAGAACTTAAGTTTTTAATACTCTAAGAAAGTGACAGCAGTCTCAATGTATTTCCTCTGACAAAAAATTGGCAGACTTGTAGTTGTAAGTTAATGGCATTTTCTGTTTGCTTAGGCACTCTAAGTTCAACAGGAGGACAACTCAGACAGACTCTTCTCTCTTGCTAGTGCTCTCAGATGAGTTCTTGTCATGTTTAATATTGTTCTGTTAAAGCTGCACAGTTAATAGCTTATAGGAGCTGGCACTCATCCATTTTGAAGGGGGATTGTTTTACATTGTTGTGAACACTTATTGAGCATAATGGTGGGATTTTTTTTTAAGTTAGCTGTTTTTGTTGCTGTCTTTTCATTACAGCACTCAAGTTGAGGAAAATGCTTGTATTTCATGAAAAAAACCCAGTAATTCAAAAAAATCTACATCAGTTTTTGGAGTATGTGTTTCTCTAAATTAACAGACACTAAAACAAGTGAAGAAAACAGAGTTAAACAGAAAAGGTAACATTCAGAAGCTGCATTTCCAGAGAGCTGTTTTCTGCTGTGTACTGATGCTATTTCTGTGTGCTGTTGAATGATCAAATTTGCTCACTGCAAACACAATATCTCAATGTTCCATGTGGTTAAAAAAAACCACAAAACCAACAACAAAAATGACAACACCAGCACAACCAGAGTTTCTATCATTTTGCTTATTCTTTTTTAGACCATAGCATTTCAATTGAATAGGCATCACTGAGATCCAGGAATGGCTGTGAAAAGCCAGTCCTTTGAGACCAGTCACTTTTGGAGGGGGAAGAAAAATAAGGAAAGAGGAGCTAGAAACATTTACCAAGAATAATGCAGACAGGTGCTCTTGGCTAAGTTATGTATATTTTAAAATTGCTGTTTTCTTTATTACTCATTCATGTTTTGGTACTCTTATAGCTTTATTTTGAAACAGTCATCCAGCCTGCAAGTATTTAGGTAGACTGAAAAGGCAAAAGAGGAAATCTGTGAAAACCTTTTAAAAATGTCATCAAACTGTTTTAGCCACAGTCCATGAACTCCAACTCTGATTAGAAAATTTTACATATTTTTAAACAGTGTTTCATCAAATGCATAACCAGTTCTTGAATAAATTTAAAATTTTGCCATTTGGGATAAAACTCCAGTTATGTACATTTTAAAATTGCTGTTTTCTTTATTACTTATTCATGTTTTGGTACTCATAGCTTTATTTTGAAACAGTCATCCAGCCTGCAAGTATTTAGGTAGACTGAAAAGGCAAAAGAGGAAATCTGTGAAAACCTTTTAAAAATGTCATCAAACTGTTTTAGCCACAGTCCATGAACTCCAACTCTGATTAGAAAATTTTACATATTTTTAAACAGTGTTTCATCAAATGCATAACCAGTTCTTGAATAAATTTAAAATTTTGCCATTTGGGATAAAACTCCTTTAGAAAACATATTCTGGCTACAAATGAAGAAAAAATACATATAATAAAACTCAGTTATGGGGAAAGCACTGTTGTTGAAAAGAGATGTGAAACAGGAGAACACGGCAGTTACTTCTCAGAATTACCCATGCTATCTATCCATCTTATACTGGGATCACAACTATGGAAATCGGAGCCACTGTGTAATGCTCAGCTACATGGATGTATTGCAAAAGACGCAGCCTTTGCTAGAGTCCTTAACCTTAAAACACAGTCGTGGCTACAGCACTGGAAATGGGCCTCTCATATTCATTGCACTGAGGCGTATGATTCTTTATTCATCTGCAGTGAACTTCATTGTTTGCCGCTTTGAATCTGGTGCTCTTATCCCCCATTGTTCTCCTTTCTGAGCACGAAGAAGCTTGCTGGCTTGCAGGTATTACTCCCACCAGGCATCACCCCCCATGTCACTCGCATAAAACAAAGACAGAAGCCAGAATGTCTAATTTCCCTATTCTTAATGTCTTTAGCTAGTCCTTGCCTGCCTCTTTTTAAGTAATAGCTTTTGTCTTGTTTGTTCCTTATTTTAACCCGTTTCATAATCTGATGAGCCAGTCATTTGTGTCATGGCTCAGCACTGTAGACACAAACTTTTAAATGTGGAACTGTCAGACATTTGTTGATAATCTAAGTACTATATGTACTAACCCATGGCCTTCTCCAGCTGTAGCAGTCACAAAGAATTACAAGGCAGTGAAGCATAGCACTCCTTTCCAATACTGGTTGTCTTTGGTCAAGCTAAGCTTTTCCAAATCCCCTGGTATTATATCCCTTCAAATAGCTTCTGAAATTTCTTTTTGACTTCTCACAGTTCTCTGAGGTGCTGAGATACACCTCCTTCTCTTAACCCTTACTTTCCCCCCGTTTCTGCATTTTGCCTTCTATCCTCACAATCTATCCCAGCTCCTTAGAAGTCAATAAGACTTTTAAGTCATAGTGAATCTCATTTGCCTGCTTTCCTGCTCCATGATTTCATCACTGTTAGCCAAATAGTTCCAAAACATCCATTGCTTTAACAAAAACGTTTCAGACTACTGTTCTGACATAGAAAGAAAAATGTAGGATGTTTTGTTTATTATAATTTACAATTTCATCAGTGTTCTGAATATAGAAAAAGACCATATTACTTATCACAAAAAGGGAACAACAGTGTCAAATCTTACACATCAGCAAATTTCTAAAAAAACAAGCTTCATGCTTAAAGCCAAAAAAATTCCTACCAAAAAAGTGAAAAAAACAAAGGTAGAAAAATATTCCCACCAATGTTAGGTTAAAACTGAAAGAGGAGCAAGGTCTCTGATGTAGTTTGCAGAGGAAATCTCTCCAGATTACATTACTTAAATTATCTGTCTGGGTTCCTTATGTGAGACCTTGAGGGAACATTCCCAACCTAATATGTGGATCCAAAACGAGGACTTACTCTCTCAAGGAGACAGCCTCACCATTACATAAAAAGAGGACTTAGATGATTAGCTTAATTAGTTTATTATCTTTTCTGTGGTGAAAATTAGGTGAGATGAATTACTGCCTATAACTGCTCTGAAGAATTCCTCCTAAGTGCGTATCAAACCTTGTGGCTTCCTAATCTGCCGGAAAGGTATCTTTTACGTGTTCTTCACTGTATTCATTAGGGTCACAGCCACATTTTTAGGAGGTATCATTGCTCTCTAGCTTTGGAAGAGAAGCTAAGCCAGTGAGCTGGACTAGGTATGCCCTCATTAAGAGCAGAGGGATGTTCCACGAAAGCCAGTCTATAGACCACAAGCCTTGCGGGGTGGGGGGGGGGCGGTTCTCCTAGAATTTTAAACTGTTTGGTTTATACTTCCTTTTGTTAACTCTGCTCCACTTTCACTGGCATTGTTTCTGTAAAGTGGTAAATGATGAGCCATCAAGGTTCTCTTCCTGAGATTTTTCTTGTCAATCCATTCATTGCCCTATATATTCAATATTAGTTGCAGTCGTCTAGATGGTGCTAATCCTCACAAAGCTGTTGTGAAATCAGAGAGGGAGAAGGATTCTGGCGTAGCTATGTCACTGAGCTGTAACGCACCGGTGAGATAGCTAAAGCAGCGCAGTAATGTTAAACATCTTGCCTAAAGATCTATGTGTGTTTCATAGATGACTGAGACACTGGGGATATTTATAAACCTACCTGGCAAGTAAACTCTATTTAAAAAAAAACAAGAACAACAACAACTACTCTTGTAGATTAGCGAGAATATAATTAAGGAGTCTCAGGGGTCTGAAAAGTTTCTTGCTGAGAAAAAAGAACACAATGTCTCACAAAACCCTTTTGCCTAGAGTGGCTTGACACATAGTGCTATTTTCCTGTGAATTATATGTTGTCATTTAAACATAAGAGCATAAACCTACTGACTTACTACAAAGCTTTTAAAATTTTAATGTGTATGAAAAACTTTGCTCTTGCGATTCATAAATGGTCCCAAATTAATGTGAAATAAATCTTGATGTATGCACCATGAACAGAAAAAAAGGCAGAAAGATGGAAAAAAAAGAAAACACAGCTGTATTTTCCTTGCAGCTCCTAGAGTCTTCTATGCTTTTAGTTAGTGCCAGGTCGAATATGACAAGATAATTCTCCAAGAAAAAAACAAACCCAATCAAAAAATGTTTAATGTGAAATTTAAAGTTTGCTAGAAGCTGTGTTTGATAATAGATCAATAAGTGTTGGCATTTTCATCATGGTTTGCACATTAAATGACTGAAAAAGTAAGGACTAAGTTACATCTGAATTAAATTAAGTAGAGATTTGTACAGGTGATGCAGCAATAGCTTGAAACATCAATAATTACATTAAATAAATGAAATATACATACAAGTGATCTCGGCATGCCTTATATTCTACAAAAATTCTAAAAAATTACATTCACTTGTTATATTTAATAAGATATATAATCATTCTACTGAGCAAATATTCTTATATGTAGAGGAGTATTTAACATTAATTCTATTCCCTGGTGTTATATTTTACATATTCAGTATCATACTAATATAAAATGAATACCTCATAACCACATTATAAAACCAACTACATTATCAGAAGTATAAAATGCTTATTGTACCGAAAAAATAAAGAAAAATATGTATGAAGAATAATTAGGCACCTGTTCATTCTTTTTCAGATACTTTGAGAAACGACAGAGTTGGTCAAAATGTTTTTTTTTCACTGAACAGGTTCCTTATAGCTTTGCAAGTCAGTAAAATCACCTCAAAGTATTTCAGCTAAATATTTATAATGAGCTTTAGTATTTTCACAAAAAAAAACCCTTCAGAACTGCTTAAAGCTTTCAGATGAACATAATTTCAGAAATGGCAGTGTTTAGATCATTTATTATTTGCAGTTTGTTAAATAATTCTGAAAAAAAAATTCTCTTTTCATACATTCTTGAACCAAATCTAATTTCCGCATATTCTGAAATATGTATTTTTTTGACAAATAAGCCTTCTGTATGGATAGACAAAGACAAAACAGAATCACATCAGTACAATAAGTCATAAGGACGACTCCTCTGAAGTCTGCTATCCAGTTGAGCAGTTAAGTACACACAAAAAGTGCTTACAAAGTCAATCCCTAATCGTATGCTGAAGCAAAACAATATTTCTCTTTTTTCTGAAACCTGAGACAAGCTACTAGCTATTTAAAATTGCCATGACTGAGAGATCATGGTCTGTAAAAGTGTTGTGAATGGTTCTGAATAAGCAATGAATTTAAAATTTCTGGAATTAGGAAAGTAAGTTTAGCAATGTAGCTTGACAGACAGAAACACAATTTGGAGAGAGTACAGGGGCAGAGTCCTCAAAGGTGATATTTAGAAAACTACAGGAAAAGAATACAATCACTCTTTGTCTTTTCACAGTTCATTTCAGATACATTTTTCTGCACTAGTATCAATATATTGTAAGAAAATGATGTGTCTATTCTCTTCAAAAAGCATAATTAATCATCCTTGAAAACAACCTTTTTCCTTATTTTCTTCAAAGAGCTTAAGCCAGAAGAATTAACAAATACTATCTCATTGTAAGTACCTTAATTTCATCTTATTTTATAGTTTTAACCAAGGTTGGATTCTTAAAACCACTGTTTCATTAGGAAGTTTGTATTTATTTATGTTTGCATCCTCATTAGAAACCTAACATTTTTATTTCTTTTCTCAGTATAATGGCATTGTCCAGTAATAAACCCAGCACTGTTTACTTGGGAACTGTACTTTGCAGCATCGTTTGGAGCAAGTTTGGGGTGTACCCATTTTCCTTAACTTGTCTGGAAGGTTACAATTCTTTCTCTTTCTCAACTTTGCTTACATAATACATGCGCAATTTAATAAATATGCATACATAATATGTTCATAGAAATAGTTTTCTGAGAGAATATGTATACAGCAAACTTTCCTTTATACGCGTATGACTTGATGAACTATAGTGGTGTTTCTGCTGGTAGCTGATGGCACTGGTAATAAAACCAGAATTAACTCCCTTTTTCACTCCCACACTGACTGCTTATCCACTACCTGAATGATAAATTACCGTTTCACAGTACTGTTAGCCATTTTTGTCCGTGAACATTCTTCAAGGCACTGGGAACAATTAATATTTTTTTCCCTTTTCAGCATTCTAATTTCCTTTCTGGCTTTTGTAAGCAATTTTTTTTATTATGAAGGATATAAAAAGCAAAGAAAAAAGGGAATAAAAAAACCTCACTGGGTTAAACAACAGTTTTAAGTTTTTTATTTACCTGACTTACGTAAGTCAAGCAAAGGCATGGCGTTATCCAGTTCCTCGCAGTGCTCGAGAAGAGCTGCAGGGGCAGCTTTGTAGTTTCTGTCTGTGCAACATTTGAGACCTGTTGGGGAAACTAAGAAAGAGGCTTATTGAATATTAATGTTGAACTAATGTTACATTTGTAGTGGCTGCATTAGATGGGTGACTGCAAGTTGAGAGGAGAAAGTAAAAAACGGCTTCCCCCTGTTACCAGTGAGTTCAAATGTTCATCCTGTCCTTTCCGTGAACCCACTATTTATAGCAAAGTCTTTTAACCTATATATAATTCATGAAGAAATCTGTACACAATAGCATTACAGATAGATGACTGTGTGACAGATTTTTAGGCTCGAAAGATTCAGGTTTCCTGTGTTCATGTTGCTGCCATGTACAAAGCCCATGTTACAGTCAACCCCACAGTATCATCTCAAACGAATCAAGGAGAAGTAAATCACAACGAATGTGAATTGTCAAATTATTTTGCATTAAGTAGACTGCAATTTCTATGTAAAAACACATAACCCCCACTAAACTCTTTGCAGATCCTTGATCTTTTTATAGCGTAGCTGGTGTTTACTGTGGTTGTTCTTGGGTACCCTGTGATTACCTTTACTGAACAACACAGTACTAAAGCAGTTCAAAAAGTCACAGCAAACATTTGTAAACTATTTTCTTCAGACACATTTCAATATTTTAATTCTCTTCTTTAGAGAAATATGGAAGAGATTATTAATTTATTTTTTTATGTGTACTATTTATGTCCACTATACTAACCAACACCTTAATAACATATGAATAATAATGCACATTTTATACTACATCTAATCTGAAATACAACTAAATTGATCCCAGATGTAGCCCCCAATACTGTTTCATTACCACATTCCTCATCTATTTTTCAGCTCATATGACAGTGGTCATCCCCATACAAAATTGAGTTAACTGTCTTAATAAAGGGAAAGCAAAGAAGAATTATTATTATTAATAGTGCAGCTAATCATCTGAGGAGGAGGTATTGTCAGTGTAAATAAATTAAGATTTAAAAAATAATGAGTTCTGCTAATGGATTTTATCCCTGTCAATTAATAGTATTCCAGAAAAATCTGTAATAAAGAAAAAATATCTTTGCCTACATGTTATACAAATATCCCTGCGTATTACAATATACCCCAGAGAAACAAGGTCTGAAACCAAATACAAAATGTTGCTGGTAATCAAGGCAAACTTACCATTTTATTTATGCATTGCAGGACTTTTAAACCACAAATATCTCCATGAGAAATTGAAGTGATGACCATTCACCTTATCAGCAAGTTGTAATTACCTTACATGACACAGGTTTTAGCCCCAATTCTGGAAATCCTACCCAGAGGCATAATTTAGTCCTTTGATGTTGTTACTACCTTTAAAATCATATGCATATTGTTTATTTCTCTCTCCCCGTCTTCTCTCTCTGTGTCTTATTAGCTATCAAATAATAAATATTACACCATAAGTTACCTAATGTCTGTGGTTATAATCTTTTCAATAAAAATACATGTAATTTATTCATTTTACAGTTGCGTTTTTTTAGAAAGTAATTCCATGCACAAATTAAGTAGACAGAGTTCATAAACAGAAGTAATGTTCCTTGTTTCCCTGTTGGAAGATATGTTTTAGCATTTTGTTTGCAATATCAGCTGCAAAGCTCATAAAGGCAAAAAAATTAATCGTTCATTGTCCATTTTATATGCTGATATTTAATTAAAGAGTGTATAGTTTCAAGTGCACATTATATTTCCTACATGTATTGCTCATATGAATGAATATCACTTGATAGGCATCCAGAGCAGTCATTTTACGAGGACTATCAGTTAAATAAATAAAGATCCAGCATTGAAGCCTGCATGGCATGCGCATTACGATAGTGCAGTAGGTTCATGAATAGAAATATGCAAAAAGGAATCACCAGCGCAGGAACCATCTGCAGAAGTTTCTCTAGTAAACCAACTTCCAAAAAGGTAGAAAGGAAACTGTGAGTATAATGGCAAGAAAGCAGTTGTCAAAGCAAGGCCAAAAAGCATTTGTGTGCGTCAAGTACACAGTCAAGCTCAGAGCCATTGCATTATTCAGAACACATTAAATATTATGAAGATGGTGAAATAGGGACAACAGAAAGAAATGCCTTCACTTGGAGCCCATATTGTCTAACACAAAACCAAAAGCCGTTGAAGTCTTTCTTTGAGTTAACCTTCATGACGGAGGCTTAGCACACCTATCACATTTAACTAGGTCTGCCACTGCTGATGGATGAAGAACACACCTGATGTTTGATACTAACATCTTCCCATATAATTTCATCGTTTTCTTTCCCTCAAGTAATTCTCTGAGGCGTTCACAAAGCTATTTTATTAATACTTATATATCTGCCAGTGATGTTCAATAGAAGGTCACACACACATTTTAGAGAAAACAAACCTACCCCTTCTTCATTAGTCAGAAGGCATGGAATAAACGAAGAGTCATAGATTTTAGTACTAAACCCAAACATGATAGCCATTGATTGTTATTTGTTTTATGATCCATGGTACTGAATTTCCCATAATGATTCCTGCATTGTGAGGATGAGCTAAATACAATTTTGTTTAATCTGCTAGAGAAATGAATATAATAATAGCTGCGTACACTAAGAATGGAAAGAGACTTCATGAGCATTATCATAATAGACCTACTAAATACTGTATTTAATATTTGAATGATGATGAAAAAAGGAACCGATAGGCTCTTTAGAACAAATTTTTCTCGCTTGATTATGGTATCTAAGCGCTATTTTGTTTTTTAAATGCATATGAACAACAAGATCATAAATATACTAAATTCTATTGCTAGGTGAAAAGTTCCAGACTTTTTTTTTGTGTGTAGAAATCTAAAAGCCCTATAGAAAATGTGTTTTTTTGAGAGAAGAACTAATCTAAAAGCTGATTTTCATTTGTTGTTTAACCAGCTGAGGTATAAGTTGTTTTCTTTTGTTAAAAATGTTCTGTCAAAAAAAGCTGGAAAAAACTAACAAACCACAGCTGAAGGTCATTTTCACCTGTTTTCAAGGAAATTGTTAGCTAAAATGAAAATCTTGCACAAGATTTTTTCAAAAATTAATTCCTCTCAAAAAAATGTTATCTTCTTCTTTAAAGCATGTAAACTGTATTTCAAATCAAGTTGCAAAGAAACATTAAACATAATACAGACAGGTTACCTGAAAAATATATTGCTCTTTGTATTTCATTAGCCGAAGCTGCTTTAAAAACGCTTAGCTGTTCCTCACATCTTACAGGCTGCAGAATCAATTGAGTCACTTAGGAAGAAGAGGTATTTCCATATCCCAGCTTTAAACTAGTGTTCAGATTCCACTTTCCTGAGTACATTAAAAATGTACAGACAGATAGCGAAGAGATAACAGCAGGTGAACTTCTGGCCCCATTACAGTCAATGGGAGGTCTGTCATGATATCAAAGGCGCCAGGATTTTACCCTCTAACTCTTCCGTCTCATCCATCAGAAAAGCACTTTTGCCCACCAAACTTAATGACAAAGCAACTAAAAGTTTGGAACAATTTTGAAGTCCACACTGCAAACTTAAATTTCACATTTGTTTGAGAGGCATTGGCAGCTTTCAAAGTGTGGATTATCAGTCAGCCTCCCGCAGTTGACAAAGCAAATCAGAGCAAGTAAATTTGAAAGTGTGAATAAAATACATGTTAAAAAAATGTAGTAACAACTAGTAAGATGCCAAGAAAATTTCTGTATTTAAATTAGACATCTGTGCCCTATTTTTAAATATTCATCAATGTGATTCAGCATGTTCCCCACTCCTGTCAGAGTACACATATTTAAAAAACCTTTTAGCTTTTAACACCTTCATTACCATATGAACCCATTACTATAAAATTTTCTACCCTTAAACCTCTTCACATCTACAGATTTCATCAGGAGTTTAACAGAGTCATGGTGTTTCATGAGGCTGGTAGCTTTGGTCAGTATTTCATGATGAAAACTGCAAAGAAAGCTTGTTTTTCAGAGCTTGTGTAGGAAAATAAACACTGTTATTAAAAAGAAATATAAGAAATTACCTTGTTCAAGCACATGATCAAATAGGGGTTACAGATTACCTGTTCTTATCCATATATCTCTGATTCGTAGTCACTGCCTAAGATGGCAGCAGTTACCCTGGATCAGACAAAAATAAAAAATCATTCCTGAATAGGGCATAAACCCCCAAAATCTTGCCTAATATCCTGACAACACAGAGATGAGAGAAGAAACATGACCCATTTATTTCAGAGGCACACTTAGAATAAATGGATAAGTGGATAAAACTCTGCATGACATTCATTGTCCTGTTTTATGTGAGAGGTTACATGAGGTGATCACAATGGTTCTTTCTGGCCTTGCAATCCATTAATTTATGTGTTACCTGAAATGAAGGGGGAAAATGCATGTATTACAATAAGTTTGATCAATATCCCCACCCAAAAGCTAACCCAAAGTTGACACACATTACATTTTATAGTGAAGTGCAAGATCCAAATGCTTGTGGGTTAATTAAACTGTCTGTCAAAGAATGATGAAATGATTTGGGATAGGGGAGAAATTGCATCTCGTGCATCCAAAGTTCATGAAAAGCGAATAAAGCAGGGAACTAAACTTGATTAAAAAAACCCTTCTGGTTAGACCCGGTGCATCGAAAAGGGCACAATCCCAGGTTATACCTCTGCCTGAAAATGAAGTAGGGAGCGAATTAGCAAGAACTCCACTTGCTTTCATGAAGCCACAATAGCAGAAAATATCTGTTGTCAACATGCTGGCTGCAAAAGTGTAAACAAGGGAACATATTGGAGAAATATGGGAGGATGCACCTGCCAAAGAAAGATCAGCAAACACAGATACTTTATGAATGTGTCAGAAGTCTAACAAAGAATCTGCACATTCTCCTGATAATATATTTTATATATATCACATACTAATAGGTCTGAAACATTACTTTCTGGTAAATTAACAGGTTATTGTGATATTGTCACCATTTAGGACTGACAAAATTCTGCATTGAATCTCAGGGAGTAGGCAGACACCAAGAAGCATCCTTCCATTGAGTTAGCTTATGTTTTGTTCTGAGAGACTTGGAGGAGAAAGTGAAGTGAAAGGATTCATCCAAGAGGCAGCCATACTTTGATAGACAGATTTCACTACAAAACTCTCATTAAACACCAAAAACAGTGAATATATGGATTTGCTTTTTATTGATTTGAAGAAGTTGATCGGTGTTTGCTTTGTCTGCATTTTGGGAGAAATACCCATTGAATGTTTATATTTAGCCTCCCTTTCTTAAATTCACTTAGCTGTTCCAGAAATAGCTAATGTTTATCTCCCTGAAAATTCCTAGAGTTTGCTTAAATCACTGAGGATAGGCAATTAACGGGGCTAATTGTAGTGCTGAAAACAATAATTAGGCTTTTTATTCTTTCTTTGCTTTCTGTTTCTAGTTTTGGTCCTTTCATTGTTTAATCAGAGGTGAAAGTCAGAGCAGCCAGGTTGTGAATCACAGGTTTCAATGTCTATCAAATAAGACATACTCTTTTTTATCAGGTTCTTGATTTGAATAGAGGCCATATGATTTCTATAGCTCATCACTAAAGCCTCATAATTTATATAGGGAAAAAAATGAAACCATGGCAAAGTTCTCAACAATTTGACAATGAACGTGATTAACTTTGGTCAGCATGTGAAACGCTTAAGAAAACGGTGCCAGCAGCAGGACAGAGAAAGATAAAGCGCTCTATGAGTTATAGCTTTAGTACTTAACATGTGTATATCATGAGAGACAGAGCAGACATGTTAAGTAAAAACATTTTTTAACACCAGCTAGAAGAGACTATTGCTCTACAAATGAGCCTACCCTGAATTAATGCTCACTGTCTGCAAATACGTGTTTTTAAAATATATGTTTCTTCATGCAGCATAGTTCATATTCAACCTTAAAGCACAATATTTTTCTCTTTGGAGCATTATACTCCAAGGTAGTCCTGGAGTTTTAGAAATAGAAAGATGGAAATCACACAAGGTTATACAGATTATTTTCAATCTACTGATGTTAATGGAAGCTTAAACATGCCTCCATGTAAGCACCTAAACCTAAGTGTCTAATGTGAATCACAAACCCATCAGGGATATAACAGGTGCAAATTTAGGAAACAAGAACATCTTTCTAAAGAACTAGAAATCTGGCATAATGCCATATCATATGGTTTTAAACTAAAAGAGGGTAGATTTAGACTAGAGAGAAGGAAAAAAATTTTGGCAATGAGGGTGGTGAAACCCTGGCCCAGGCTGCCCAGAGAGGTGGTAGATGCCCCATCCCTGGCAACATTCCAGGTCAGCTTGGACAGGGCTCTAAGCAAGCTGATGTAGTCGAAGATGTCCCTGCTCATTGCAGGCAGGTTGGACTAGATGGCCTCTAAAGGTCCCTTCCAACACAAACTATTCTATGATTCTGTGATTCTATAACCTATTTTTCTTGCTTTAGTACTCAGTGGCCTCCCCATCAGAACTATAACTCTGTTGGTCTAGTCTATAAAATCATACTTGAAAATAAAGATTAATGATAGATTGTGTATGTCCTCAAAAGCGTTTATGAGTAATAGGAATGATGAGTGTATCTCCTTAGTTTCATCTCTTTTTTTCTTATAATGTGTGTTTTACTTATTTATTGATGTTAGAGACTGCCATTTCAGTATTTCTTTTCCACGTATCTCTATACAGTTGTTAGTAATCTCAAATATACCAGCTAACTAGTTAACAACCAAACTCAGTGTGAACTGAGCATGTTTATTGATGAAAGTTTGTAATTTTTTACCAGCCTAGTAAATAATTTGGGCCAATGATGAAAATGGATTGAAACAAGAATATGATTTCACTGCAGCTCATAGTGAGAAAAGAGTTTAGTCTGCTATTTTAAAAAGTTTCTGATGGAAGATCTTGTGAAAGACTGATATTGAGTAAAAGTCTAAGCTAATTCTCCTCTCACTACAAATCTCAAATGTACCCTTTCTAGATTCACTCCATTGTTTGTTTGTTTGTTTTTCTGATATTCTACTTCCCATTCAGTAATTTTATAAATCTCAGGATGATCTTTCCAATGAAGTAAAAAGACTATAATTCGTATTGTTTACAGGAGAAAATTTTAGCTGGACTGACTGAGATGTGAGTAGTTCAGAAAAAATACTTTTCACTCATTAGTTTACTCATTGTTTCAATATTCATAAAGAACGAATATGTTTTGTGGTGAAGTAGAACTTCAGATACACTGTGAGAAAAGGAAAAGTTGTCTCATTAAGCTGATCTCATCTTTCTTCCTCAGAATTATAGAAATGCATATATTTGAACTTGCCTATACTGAAATCCTACCTAAGAACAAAGTGTTTCCACCTCTGAATGTTCCTTCCTTTCTTTGGAAACTTGTTCGCTTTGTAAACACCTAGCATTTTACATCCCAAACACTCCAGTTCGTAACTATTGCTCATCTAAAGCACAGGCACAGACTCAATGCCCATTGGACAGGCTGGATCCAAGCTCCTGGAATGTCAAAAGATGATGGGCTCAAGTATGAGAGCCAGTCCTTGTTAATTTGCTCTTGAATCTCATTTCCTTCTTGCTTATCATGTTTCAGCGGTTGCACATTGCATTTATATCTGTTTATCTGACAGGCCACCAGGCACAAAAAGTGTAGTGGACCTCTAAAGTGCAGTGGAAAGATTTTTAAGCAGTTACATACTCCCTGAAACTGATTTACAAATAACTCCCCAAATTATATGACCACATGATTAAAGCCAATCTTTGAGATTGAAGCTTAAAGAAACACATTTTTTTCTGAGCTGGGAAAGGATCTGCTGTTCATAGTTACACTATCAGGCACATATTGCTGAAACAGTGAGATTATAAACCTCACTGTGAAAGTCTCTGCTTCTCTTTGCTCCCAGTAAAAACACCAATCAAATACGGGAAGCCTTGTTTTAGACAAGGCTTCAAAAATCTAAAAAACCAATCAATGGGCAGTATAAGAAGGGACTATCACAGCAGCCTTCCTTAGCTCACCCCTGGAGAACTTGCAGCCAAGTCTTCCCTTTTCTTAATGCCAAAATATCAGTTACACTCACAGCACTCACACAGCTTTAAACATCTTGGCACAATAGGATATTCTGTTATTTTCTTCCATTACAGATTAAATTATTTTCACAACAAAACAGTGTAAACTTGCAGCATCCATCTTATACATATTCAGCTTTGTCATGCTTGCCTTAAATTAGAAGGTGAAAACACAGCTAACAAGCAGAGAGAGAACACTGGGGAACACCCACGGGTATTGTGTTTAGACTGACTTACTCTTGCCCACAATCTTTAATGCAAGCTTCAAGACTCTTTC
>NW_010548397.1:18607-32101 GCF_000687285.1 Phaethon lepturus
CTGGGATGTCACAGGAAACTCAGGTGAACATATACTAACGCACTGCACTCCATCTGTCTTCTTTTAATTGTATATCAGGAGCTGTGGAGCAGGGGCAGAGCAGCATGCTCCAGCCTGCAGCCGGAGAAACTAAAGAAGTGACTTGTACAATATGGGGGGAGACTAATGGGGGAAAGTGTTCCTGCATGTAGCAATCTGTGCTCCCTGCAATGTTACTTATCATTCTGTCTGACTTCAATAATATTCTTAGCATGAAATATTTAAGATTAATGAGGCATTTATTCTCTGATAAGAAGTTATGACAAAGGATATATTTTCCATCAACATTTTTGCAGTTAAATTAATACTACTAACTTTTTGCAAATATGGGATTCAACAGTGGTTTATAGCAGCTGATGTGAAGCTAGCCCATCTAGCAGGTTTACATCTTCGGGTGGGTCAGCATTCATTTTCTCTATGCGCTAGTCAGACAATGCTGCTAGTCATGCACCCTTGAGTCTCAGATTGCTGCCATAGACATCTTTGCTTGAAACTGTTAGAGATGGGATACAGGACTAGGTGCATCTTTGGCCTGACCCGGTATAGTTGGTGTTGGGTTTTTTAATATTAAATGGGTAAAGGACCTCTAACATTTGTCATCTTTCACTTGCTACATGGTTGATCTTGAACACAAGTCCCTGAGACACAGAACTCCCTGAGCCCACTTCCCCCATCTTTCTGTCCTGGAGCTAGTAAAAAATCCCCTAAAGATAGTCCTCTACAGTTAGAGCTCAAGCACTATTAGGGCCACTGCTGGCCTAGATCTTTTCCTTGTAAGTTGTGAAGTATCATAATCAGAGTTGCAAGTTTAAAATAAGGGTAAGTGACTGTGTCTTCCAATGCAAATGACTCATATAGCCTTTTGGCTACATTTTTTTGCACACTCACTTTTTCACAGGCTTTTTCAGAAGCAGTAGGTACCTAAGACATGTATTGGTCAGAACTTTACAACATAATATATCCTTCTCAGCTGACCATTAAAAGGATCAAACATGAAGGCATCAGTCTCTGAATCGGTCCTTCCATCTTTCACAAAATTCAGACACTTTCTGATTTGGTCATCCTGGTGAATGTCTGGTACAAAATCCTCAAGTCTCCTTGCTACATACAACAAATGTCCTGTGGAAATCTTGGAAATATTATTGACTTCACTGACTCTGCTCCATTGAGCCTAATCAAGAACCAAGACAGTAGTAACTTGCTCCACGAACAGTGGAACTAATTATCTGGCATGATTCATCTCCACCCACCGGCACAGCACCACTAGCTCCCGACTGTCTCAGCTATTACAGACCTGCTACAAAACCTTTTGAATCTGTCCCACATTATCAGCTTCTCAAAGGGCAAATAGGACTTAACTTCTGAGACACCCATTTCTCTTTTAGATGCTTGTGACTGCCTTTTCTCTCAAATTGTCTGATTGCTTTATAGAATTAAGCAAAACAAGGAATGATTTGTTTTACCTCAAGGTTTGCTTGAAGCTGTTGCTTCATTCTTAGTCTTGTAAAAATGCCTTCACATTGGGAAGCTTTTCCACTTTTTAGCTTTGTCAGGCGGTCCTATAAAATCTATTGTCCTTGTGCCCCCCATCAAATGTATTTCCATGTAAAGGATTCCCTGATTTTAAGTACAAGTGGTTTTGCTTTTTTTTCTTTTGGAGATCCCTAATACTACATTTTCTTCATTTTACTCTAGTAGATAGAAAAGTTATCCCTATAAGACATGAAAGATTGCAAGTAATAGCAATAGGAAAAAAGTAGTAAGGGCCAGACAAATCACTCTCTTCTCTTGACTGAAACAGAGAAGTGTTTCCAAGAAACAGTAGAGAATTATCTGTGGCAGAGCAGTGTAAAGTATATCTTCAGTCAGGTGTTTATTCTGGATGATCTGAAGACACTGAATATATCATTCCCCTATAATATTTGTAGGCGTGTTAGTTTTGTACCATGATATATAGTAATTTGCCTTCCATAGGAATTATATTTTGAATGATTTTAGGGTCACCAGCTTACCTCTTATTCATACTTTGCTGGGTTCAGTTGTACCAAACACTCTCACTTTCAGGAATGTACCCATAGTGAAAACTCTAACATCATTTTTCTCTAGCACAAACTAGCAATGTCATAGAAAGGCAAGGAACTTCTCAATCTAGGTTTAAAGTATTAAGTTTTATTTAACCCAAGGCAAACTTCATTACAGCAATTCATTGTGTTAATTCTCAACCTGAAAAATATCCCTTGGGCCAACAAATTTATAGAGTTGTTTTTACTGGTGTATTTCAATATCTTTTCTTTCATTGTCAATTCTAAGTAACCACAGCTTTCAGAAATTCTAAACTTTCTTCTACTGTGTATCCAAGCTCTCTTTTGTCAAACATACCTTTCCTTTAGTGTCCCCTACATAAACTGAATTAAAAATATTTTTGGAGTCATTTTGCCTGTCAGATTAAAATATTTACTAAATCAAAAAATGATACCTTATGAGCTATATTGACAAAGGTAAGTTTCAAATAAAGTGAAATTAAGTATACTCTCAGAAAAAAAATTGAAAAAACACAACTACCATACTATTGCATAAGTACCATATTATGTCTGCCTCAGTCTTCATGTCAGACATGCCTTAGATAATTTAAATATTTAGTCATTTTCTCCAAGTTGTGTTCTTTGACATTTTTAGGTGTTATCAGAAGCCAAAAATTATGTTGCTTTTTAGCTTACTTTTGGAAGATGATAGTTTTATTAATCAAGATGCCTCTTATTTTTGAGTGAAGATCTAGTTAACATAAATCGTGCAACTTTCTGTTACTATACATATATAGATAGATGGGGGATTGAAGCAGAGACATACTTGACTAGGAGCACATGAGTGACTTGTGAAAGAAAGAAAAACCGGTTTCCTGCACCTTCATGTTAGATTAGGATCTGAATCTAAAATCAGAGGAGACTGTATCAAATATCAGTTAAAGATGGAGTGTTGGTCCTGTGGTTGTATTCTGGGAATGAAGGTGCAGGAAACCAGGTTTTGTTTCTTTCACAAATCACTTGTGTGATCCTAGGCAAGGATCAGTTTTCCTGCTGTAATAGGAAATTAACTGTTTTAGAAAAAGACTGAAACCCAATTTTTTTTCCTAATATTTTGCATTATCATCAAGAATTCTGACAGAATCAATAATGTGCATTTCCAATTTATAGTGTAGATGCACCAGCAATTACTATTGGTAGATCCCTCAGGAAAACTGTCTTCACAAAAAATGCAAGAACAAAGACACTTACAAAGCTTGAATAGCTAAAGCACACTTAAAGGAAGAAATGAACTATAAGCAATGTCTTTGCTTTCCCTGTGGAATATTCAAGTACTTGAATTTGATGGAGCGAAATCAAGTGAGACTGTTTCAGCTATAAAAACAAACATTTACAGATTGACATTTACACAGTCACCAATTTATAAAAAGCTACTCTCATTGTGATTTGTCATGTCTCACTCATCTCACTCATCCCTGTAAAACAGAGAACTGTGCTGAAGGGGATCAAAGGTTCACTTCAAGGTAAAAGTACCTTTAGCAGAGATAGCAAAATTGAACTATCTAGAAGGAGAAATTATTACATTTACAAAAACATTTGTAAATTATGATTTTTTTTTTCTAGAAGGCTGAAAAAAGCCGGAAGTAACAACGCAGAAATCTATTTTGAAGACAGATCTTCAATAGATTAATAATATATCAAATGAAACAATCCTTCATCTTGGTCTCTCAGTTTCTTCTCTATTTCTTCTCTATGGTTTCATGTGGACAACCAGCTCAGAGCTAAAAGGGCACCTTATGTCTTTTCCCACATCCAGACACACAGAAGCAGAACAGTGGATGTGGCAGTAATCACAAGAAATGACTGCTCAGCAGAAAATCACACAAGAGTGTTTAGTAACATTATAAGACAGCTCATTAACAGAGGACAAAGTAGGACTGATGCTGTTGCAAATACACGAATACAAGGTCGCCTTTTGGGTATAACCAAGGGCACAGACCCAAATACTGTACTTGCTATCTTTTGAAGAAAGGCAGCATGCACAGAAATGAGTTTCCATTTAAATGTATTGGTCTGGAGTCCAGATAATTGTTTGAACATATTGATGGGCAGTAGATAAATTTTAAAAAAGACACAATTTTCTTCTCTTTTATAGGCTTTTAATACTGCTCTGGTTATAGAAAGGATAGGAAGAGAACAGTTTATAAAGCTTACTGCAAATATAGGAATAAGTATCATACAAAGTCCAAATACTTTTACTTACCATAAAAAGATAAAGCTTATTCTGCAGTCTAATTAAATGGCATATAATGAGCTTGGATACCAGAAGACCAATTTTACACATTTCTAATGGTTGAATTTACTTGTAATTTGTCACTGAGTTTCTTTTAATGTGCAATATTCTAAGTGAGAAGGAAAACTCCAGTGTAACAGAATATAATATATTTGTATACCTATTTTTAGTGAATGAGTTCCAGCCTATGTCTTCCTTTGGTAAAGTGAGCTAAATCTAAGATACCTGGTTGATAGACTTTTCAAAGCCTGACCTTGTGAATGAGGCATGGCAGGGTGGGATCAAGTCAAGGAAAAAGTGGTTTGAAATTCTAGAAGCCACAATTTGCAAAGACATTACTGACTTCAGATAATGCAAAACAGATTAAAAGACTGAATGAGAAGGAAAACTACTGCAGTGAAAATAATATTTCAGGTTTCAATGTTGTTTTACCGTTCATTCTATCTTTACTTTTACTATAAAATCTGTTCTAATGCCATTGTTACAAATGTTGTTCATTCCTTCAGCCCTCACCATTAGACACTTTTCCAGTTAGTTAGGGGAAGCTTTCATGACAGAGCTGGAGAAAAAGCTCAGATTAAGTTGGTCTACTCAGGACACAGTCTGAGCAAGCAAACATGCCAAACAGCAAGTGACAGTGAAAATCATATAAATAGAACCATGTCACTACGAGCTGGTCCCAGCTTTTGATTACTTTCACCAACCAGGGTTCATACCAGCAGTTCTGAAATCAAAGGGATTAATAAGTCTTTGCCAGTTTTTTAATATATTAATAATATATTTTCTTTTTCTTCTTTTTGTAGAGTCTATTGATTTTCCCTACTCGACTTTCTTCTCCCTGGCAGATGCTGGAAATAACGCTATTAAAATTGATCTGGTATGTTCCAGGCAGGCATTAGCCATGAAATCCAGTTTTTAATGGAAGGTATATACAATACTAACCACATGGATCTTAGTCCATGTCAGTCTCACATTTTGAATGAGATTTGAGAGAGATGATGAAGCACAGAGCTAGGTACACGAGAGCGCAGCGCTGGCTCTTATGTTAATGGACTCAAAGACTCCAAGTCACAAAAGAATCAATAAGAATAAGGCACCTTAAAAATATATATTCAAAGCTGTGCTTGAGCCAAAAAGTTTTCTGATTAATAAGAGAGGGGCAGCCAAGTATACAAAAAGGAAAAGACTTTCCTTGCCCTCTATCACCTTAAAAATGAACAACATACATTCCCATAAAATACAATAATTGGTGCCTTTCCGGATCTTGGGTTTCTCAATTCACATAGTAGCAGAGAGAGAGTGAGTGTCTGTCTCGCAGGTATCTTAGAAAGCCAGGCAAGCTTATGGGGCAAAGTAGAAAAGGAGTTTTGCTCCAGTGATCTCTACTATGTCCTTCCATTCAATACTAAATAAGTGTCAGGCAATTAGAAATGGAACAGCGGAAGCGTAAATGATACTGCCTTCCCAATAAATTGCTAATACCTGGATAGTGCTGCATGACTGGAAACATACTGTTACAATAACTGCAGTACCAATTTTTACTTCTGAATAATAGGGAATATGAAGAAGATCAAGGTAGCATTGGAGCCATGAAACAAACAATCTACAACATGATTCTTTTCCTGCCCGATTTCTTATTTTCTTCCCTCCAGAAACGAGACATACTGCATCTAAGCTTTACAAGAGTAGCATGCATTTTCTTTTTTCTTCTTGGCAGCAGTGTGCTGTGCTGTGCATGGTGGTCTCTGGACAATACATAATGACTGCCAAACTTTGACATACAGTTCATGCTTTTTCTTATACAGTAAAAATCAACCTCATTTGTAGTGAGCACCTGAAGTTCATTATCTGGGAATAGCTAGAAACATAAAATAATGAAATGGAGACTTTTTTTAATGTATTGACACATACAGCTTTTATTATAACAATTTGGTCAGAAAAAAGGGACATCCACAAGGCACATATTCACATTTATTTGCATTATTTATTTCACTTGGTTCATGTACCATCTTTTACCATCTGTCACACAGAAGACAGCTTTCAAAGAAATTTTGGAATACTAATGGAATTCCCTCAGCATCACCATTCAGCACAGGTGGCATTTTTAGCTCCAGAACTGATTAAAATGAATGTTTTAAAGAAGCTCATTGTTTAATTCAAGCACATAGGATACACAAGACATCTCTTCAGTGTTTCAGAGGTCACAGCATGAGACTGATTTGGCAAACTCCATCTCAGATAACCCAGTACTTAAGGGAGTTTTATGAAGAAATACATAACGTGTTCATTTCATACTTAGAAAATTTTAAAGCAGCTGTAATTATACAGTAGAAACAGCCGCATTTTGTGAAATGGTAAATGAAGATAAAGAACAAACATCTTCACTTTTTCCTATCTACTAATACCGCTGCAATGAAAATGCAAGAGGGTTACTTGGTATCTAACCACAAGCTAGCATTCAGAATCATATTTTGGATTTATCTGCACTGGTTTGCAGTTTGGCACCCAGTCCTCTGCAATTAATGGCTATATTTTGCTAGAATAAGTACCATGCAGAAGAAGGAGATGGAAGACATGAAAAAAGACAAAGAAAGGAATCAGTTGTGCAGGACACCTCTCATACTGTTCTCCCATGAAATACATTGGGTGCTGCTGCAATCTTGTCCTCCAGGAAGAGAAAGTGGAGCCCTGATAGATACTGAGCCCCTTAAAAGTCATTAGAAACGAAAGGCTGGGCATCCTTAGTTTTGAGAACCTTGACTAAATGTCACCTGCTGCTGCAGTTACAGCCCTTCTTCCCTGCTCAAACAGCAGGAAATTCAGACTAGGAAAACAACCCTTGCATCAGCAGCACATCACCAAGTTATGTGCACTACTATTATAGTGAGGGGATCCTTTCTAGTGGGTGTAAATTGGGATTTATGGGCAAAATATGCTGCTTTTAACTAAATGAGAAACATCTGTACAGTAATTCTCTTTCTATGTGCACTGTTTAAAATACCCTTAAATAAAGATGCTTAAAAGATTTGCTTTTGTGCTGTTTTTCCCTGAGCTGGTGTCATTGTGAGAATATTTTGTATGATTTTAAGGACAAAGAAAGTGATTAAAAAGCTTTTTCAATTTTTCTTTTTATTGGTGGTATTTTAACTGATTCTTTGAAGAGGGATGAAACTGGGCCCAGTAGGTGTTGGGAAGGTTTATTATAACCTGACAGAAATCTGTCTAATCCTGGGGCTTTACTGTCTCTAAGAGAATTATCTTACTTATTTTCTTTAAATCATTAACTGATAGTAATGTAACTTTTGAGCATATGACAGCCTTGGAAATAACAATAATAACAATAAAAAATGGAAGCAAAGGTCTAGCAGCTTTTGTCTTATACAGGATCTGTGGATATCTTCAAAGAGCACCCTGGAGTGCTCTGTGGCATCCTTTACAATCAGTGATACGGATGTTATTGTTATCCTGTCGAGCAGATACAGGCAAAGAGATTCGACTCAGTATTTATACCATTGCATTAATCTGAAAGTTCCCATACAGTTGTCAGAGAATCAGGACTGATTAATATGCAGAAATTAAACCATAATCTATTTAATTAGGAGATAGAGGTTGAAATCTAATGATAGGCATTCAATTCCTATCTCTTTCACAAGGAATTCTGGGTAAATGAAGGTCACTACACCTGACCTATTTGTCTAGACTTTCTTTACGATCAGTAGGGATCTACTCAATAGTGTCAATGAAGCCTGGGGAGCGATTCGTCTCATGCTGAAACATATTTATTTACACCTGCTCAGATGAATTGCAGCCTGTATTCCATTAATCCTATTGATTGACTGTATCTCCTTTGCTCACAATGGAAATGTAGAAAATTATCCCTGATTTAGACACCCACCTGTAAGTACGGTAAATCTCACCTTAAATAAATAACTCATGTCCCAGTTCAGTCAAGTACCAAGGTGTACTTTGCCTTTAGGGAATTTCACTGATTCCATTTTGCTCCAGAAAGGAAGAGACACTTCTGCTTAGGTTGGACTACATGCTTAATATTCACTGTAGTCTACCTCTGAAGTGAAATCTTCCTGTACTAGAGACTGCAAGAACATTTAGCACAAAGGAGGCTGATGTCATTTTCCAGTCTGAATGTCACCACAATGCAAATGATTTGTCTTGCTTATACTGCAAAAGAGAACAGGCCCCTGTAAAACAGTGAGGGATGGAGGACAAGATGTAACTTGAAAACAGCAAGCAATGGCCAGAACAAAATGAGGAAAATATTTACTACTGATGCATTTCAAAGTCTCTCCTGTTCTGGAGAGAGGGAGTGACATTGTACAGAAACTCTGTGCTGATGAATGAAGCTCAGTCTATGTAGCTAAGTTTCCTTGCAGCAAGAGAAACATGTTATGTATTATTATATTACACTGCAATAAAAGGGTGTGGTAATATAACTATATTACAGATATAAATATAAATATAACAGAAAAAGTGTAAAAAGTCTAAGCAAAAACACTAGAAGAAATATGTGATGGAACAAAGGAGTACGAAACCAGACACAAATACAGAGAAATTCATCACACTATAAAAAGAACCATGAGACATTTAAACAAGGTAAGGAAAAGCATCAATTGTGTAAGTAACGAAGGGTGAAAGAATACGCTACAAGCCGAACAATATCCTTGGAAGGAAGGCAGAAAATCTGTATGAAGTTTAGAATGGTCCTCATAAATCTGTAAATCTAATATCAGATGAGGACAGGGTACAGTGAATTGAGTGTGGGAGCTGGACAGAATATTAGGAGAAGGAAAACAAGGAAGAGTATTTGGAAAGGATGATATTAGACTGGAAAAGCTGTAGTTTTTTAACTAAAATGCCAAAATGTATTGACATAACTCTGTAGGCAGATACAAGCAAAAAGAGATGGTTCAGAGTTTTCAGGAAGTCTGTATTCGTTTCTGTCCTAAAACCCAGCCAGCGATGCCAAAGGTTATGAACAATGCTAAAATCTCTGCACAGTGAATCAGGTGCGTAAAGTATTATTGAATATGCATCATGGAGAAGCAAGGAGTCAGTTAATTTCCTTTTAAGAGATATGAAGGAAACAATCCTCAGCTATAGAGTAAATAAGAGTAAATAAGAAGCTAGAGCTTGAGATAAAGCACAAAGAACCAGAGAATACAACAAGGTCTCAAGCAATCTCTAAGGATCAGAATCCCTGTCTTCTATCTGGAACTTTTTTTCAGATTCAAAACTTCTTGGAGTGCAATCATGGATAATACCTGTAAAATTAAGAGCCTCATTTCTGTTATCAGAAGAAAAAAAAGAAAGGCAAAAAAAAAGCGCCTTTCTAACCTCTTAAAACTATTTTAAACACAGAAAGTCTTTTTAGGAATTGAAATGTGTTTGTTCATCTATCAGTGTTTGCAGCAAGTAAACATGCTGTCAATTAGCCTTGCTAATGTGAAATCATTACCAGTTCCTGGGTGGGAGAAAGAGTTCATCAGCTCAAACATACATAGCGTGTGTTGCGTTGCGATATATCCTACTGTTGGGTAAGAACAATCTTGGATGTTTAACTAATTAGTATCTGTTTGGAACCTTCCCCACCTAGGGTTTGAAGCCTTCAGTAGTAATTTGCTAGTGTGGCACCAACTAGCCCCATAGAGGAGTTAAGAGACAGTTGTACTAGAACCTGGACAAATGTAGAATAAAAAAGCCTTTGCTCAAGCAAGTTTAAAATTGAATGCTATTAAACCCACAATTTTCCAATGAACCTCAGCATAAATGCTAGGGGGAAAAAAAAATCACCTTTTTAATATTGGAAAATCCATTCTACCTCTAATGAAACATTACTGCAGTCTTTGACGGCAGCTGTCTGAAGCTAATCCACAGACCAAAAGGGAGGTTGGGGGCACATAATGAAAAAATTTCCAGTTTCTGATCCATGTACAGTCAATGCAGACTCTAAGGTCATGGAAAATGTAGATGGGTTTCAAACTATTCTTTTGATGCTTTACAGCAACAACAACAAAAATAAACAGGAAACCCCCATTCTAATTAATAAAAGCCTACCATTTCAGAGATAGCATGTTAAAATTAGTAACTGGTTAAAAAGTGCCAGAGGCCCATACCAGATGATGTCATTACATTTGATGAAAGGGAATATGATAGTGGGCTACAAAATAATGAGTGGGCTGGAGTGAAAGAAGATATTGACTTTCACTGTCTCATGAGGTGCAATCACCTGAGACCAGTGTGAGCCAGATTTACAGTAAGCAGAAGGAGTTGTTTCTTCACACAGATGAGGGACTTGTGGAATTCCTCATGATAGGATGCTGTGCATGCAAAAATTGTTAGGCATTCCAGGGGAGAAGTAAAAAAATACTCAGAAAAAAAGATCTACTGTGATTACCAAATGTATAAACTACAGTGGGCTCACGTCACCCACTAGGCAGAAAACAATCAGAGGCTGAGTGAGTGGTCAGAAGTATTACGTATAGCCTACTTTTCCCTAGGTATCTACAATAGCCACTGTTGAAGTGATTGGGTTAGACGTACTTGTGAAGCATTAACTTTTTACTGTATTCCCTTTTCTGCAGTCCATTGTGACTGGATCTATGATTTCAGGACATGCAGAGAATGTTACCTTAAAGTCAAACCTGGGGCTGCTGCACTTAAAGCCCTGAGTGAAGTCCTACCAACTCTTCCGTTTTGTTTCATCTATCCAACCTACCTTGAAAAAGTTAGCAGTTAGAGCAGCAATAGCAAAACTGATAATAAAGCAACTTCTGCACTGACAAAGGTAAAATGAAATCAGTGTTGGTTTACATTAACATGCCAGGCTGCAAACCTATAAACTGCCGTGGTTCAGACACTGTTTCACCTACTGATCAGCCAGTCTTTCCATGGGCACAGGGCAGATATCCAGGACAGTAACTTCTTAAACCAATGGATATAATAATTATGTATGTTTGAGTCAACACTAAAAGAGTGAAATATTTACAATTAAAGTTGTAATTCTATTTGGTATATCATAGTATATTCTTACTGACAGGATTTCTATGAAGCTATTAGAAAGCAACTCAGCAATGTATCCTTCCCAAATAGACTTTCTTTATGCTGGGCAGGCAGGTTGATAGAATAACGATATTGGTGGTAGATGTACGATCACCAGTCACCAGTTTCTTCTTAGCCAAGCCTTGAGATCAGTGTGCTCCCTCATGAGAAAACCCTGTGTGCCTGCCTGATTTCAACACTGTTGCACATGCTCCTTATCATGAAGCGTTGTTTTTCTTTGCCTTGTATGATCGTCCCATCTTTCAGTTCCCTTATGGCTCCAGCAGTTCTTTCAGCTTGTTCTTTAGAGAAAATCCCTTCCATTCTGCCTAGCTTCCTCTGGGAACTTCCATAATATTCAAGTGTTGTTCCTGTTTCTTCACCCCTGCCCCCCAAACCTGACCATCTGCAAGATACTCTTAAGAAACAGCTCGCTCTGGTTGGCACACTTGTCTCAGTATTACTAACTAGTCCCTTATGATACCAAACATCCATGATACCTCTCACTGAAAAATTCAAGCTGAACATGACTGAAATAACTCCTTAGCTCCAGACATGTCACTGCTATCCCTTTTCAACGCTGTGGACACAACTGTCATTCTGCCAGTCACTTGAACTTTTAACATGGTTTTTCACCTTTGATTTCTTAAATCCAAACTATTCCTAATTTTCTCACATTAATTCTGCATGCAATATTAATCTTTACCTGCCCATCCGCACAGCCAAAGCTCTGGTCCTGCTTGCTGAGCATCCTGCTTACTGAGTACACAACAAAAGTAGCCTTGTTCTGCTATGAAATACATTTCCCTACCCTTTGATCATGCACTGCTCTGTTTACAGTTTGTTTGTGACTCCTCTTCACTATCAAATTTATGTTATTTGCTTTGTGTTCATAACCTAATCCCACTTTATCTCTCCTTCAGAAACAAGAGATTGTCTCCTGCTTCTAATCAGCTACTGATAATACTCTCCATCACCCACTTGATTCATTCTCAAGCAGTTACTTTCATGTTCATGCTTGGGAGAAACATCATTTCTTTCCTTCAAGTCCCTTCTCCAAATCTGACTTTTGACATTATGCTTATAAAAATACTTTGTGTAAATAAGCTGTAATAATCCTAAGATTGTTGCCTTTTGCTATTGTTTTATTTCCTTTTCTTCCTAGGCTGCTGTTTATCTTCTTGCTGTTTCTTGTCTCCTGCATATGCTACATACGTTTTTATGCAGCATACTTTTGGCTGGTGATAGTAGAGCATTTCATAAATTGAAATCTGTCTTCTAGATTCCGGGTTGGGTCCTAATATGAACATAACTGCAGTAATAATAGCAAGGTAAGGTTCCTCACAGTTTTTAAAATTTTCCTTTTTAAAATATACACAGATTTGTACTATCTGTTCCATTTTCACAGCAGTTGAGTGAATAGAATGTGGTATATGCTTTTCTTTACAACACTTGTTATCATGACTAATATACAGCAAACTGAAGCATAAAGAGAGGAAGGATAACACTTAGAGCATCTGTATTCCAACCTATGACAGTATTTAGGTGGAATGTAAGCATTAAGGTTTAAGGAGAGTAATTTCATCAATCAACACTGCAGAACATAAAGTTCTGTCAACATCTTTGTTTTGGACCACAAAAATCTACAGATGCCCACACATTCACATTTGAGGCTGAAGAACTATGTGCTAAGCACCACCACAACCCCGAATTCATCGAGAGAGACTTTAAGTACCTGAAGTTCATTAAACGTATTTCCACCCTGGAGTTACCCAACCTGTTTGCTGTACTTGTACTTTCATTAATGCAAACCAACAATGATTTGAAAAAAAAACATACTACAGTGACTGTATTTGTTTCCACACCACAACACTGGCCAAGGAGGAGCTGTTGTGATGGGCAAGAACTGTAGCACTGCATAATAAAAAAAAAAAGTTACAATGGGCAAACATCCAACCTCTGATAAAAGCACTTCCTTTCTTCAGCACAGTGTGCAGGATGGCACAGTGGCTCCAGAAGTATATACTTATTTCCTCCTTTGGGCATGTTCTGCTATGCTTAAGAATGCCACTGCACATAAAGCTT
>NW_010548397.1:32132-32614 GCF_000687285.1 Phaethon lepturus
ACACATAGTTGTTTATGAATAGTCAGTTCTGCTACGGTGCTCTTTATTGAGGGGGAGTGGCGGGTAGAATATAGCTGTCTCAAAAACCTTCTGTTTGCAGTTTTCCAAGATTACTCCTCCTTACTCCTAGACTTACAGAAACCATCAGCTAAGATGCTACAGCTACAATAGATTACTGACTTCAGAGCAGTGCCGTGAAACAGGTCAGCCTGAGGAGATATTCCGACATCCAAGTTTGAACACTAGAACAACGGCTTCGCTAGCACCAGATATGGGGCATCCCGGTCCCACCCGCGGCTTCTGGGGGAAAAGTGCACTTTCCCGGGATACCTACGGGCGCCGAGACCCGCCCCGGGCAGACGGGCTGCCCGTCGCTCACCCCAACCCTTTCGGGGGGCTCTCGAGGGTCGTCACCACCGCCTAGGCCCGGCCACGCAAGCTTCTCCCCCATGTGAGCTCCTGAGAAGGGGAACAACAGAAAC
>NW_010548398.1:0-34867 GCF_000687285.1 Phaethon lepturus
GGCCTCGGGCAGCACCGGCTCCTCTGCCCGGCAGGGGCTTCTCCAGGGTGAAAACTGAGGGTTGCAGCTGGCCTGGAGGTCGGCCTGATTTCATTAAGCATTTTTTTGTTATTATTTCATTTGGAAAGCATACTCGATGCATGCCTTCGAGGTAGCAATGTACCTGGTATTAGAAAATGCCTGGAGTGGGACGGTGCAACATTAGTTCAGTCCTTTCTACATAATACATTAATAAAATTTTCTGTGATCGTCTCGTTCAGCATATAGGCTCCACATATTTTTTCTCTCTTCTACTTTTTTTTTTTTTGGTGTGTGTCTGTATGTCTTACTGACCATACAGTATTCAGATCTTGCCTCAAAGAGAACAATTTAATCTCTCATGAGCTTTTTGAGAGCATGAGAAATGTAAGCATGTAACAACAAATACTGTATTACAGTGTAAAATAAAATACTGTAAACACATTATTTTGTTGCACTGTGTGGAGTATTTTCTATAGAAACACTGAATAATATTAGAATAAGCCAGAAACTACAGAAATGGTTCGGTAAGAAAGCGTGGCATGGCGGACAGTTATGGTGGTGTATTTTTATCAGACACCCATTAGCATAAAAATCAGCATTGGGATTGAATGCGGACACGGAAAGGAAAGCAATCCCTGTGGCTTAGTCTGATAATCCTCTGAAAGTAAATTGGCCCCACTCTAATCAACATAGTGGTTGGAAGAAAAGTGAAATCATTTCACTTCCAAGATAATAAATGCCAAATGCCAGAAGGTGTCCATGCGTGTTTCAGTATATAGCTATTTTCTCTTTGATGTGTGTCTCTTACGCTACTCATTCAGCCTTTTGTTTTCGCCATGAAAACAAAAAACCCAAGCCTGCTTTAATTAATGAAGTTCAGTTTCACCTAGCTTGCCCTGTTGTGATAGTCCAGTTCAAAATGTTACCCGCTCTGCCCTTTAGAAAAACTCTGCAGTTACATTATTTTTACCCGTTTAAATGCATGACTCTCAGTTTCTAGGTTTGGATATCCAAACCCCAAACTGGGGAGACTGAGGAATGTGCTCAAACACCGTCTTTCTCTCTGGAGTGTCCCTTTGTTTTGAACCAGTCTTGTTTTAGAAATACTACTGCATTCTGTTCTAATTTTCCAGAGCCCCCTAATCTTCTTCCAGGCTCTTAATGATGTAGTCGATAATAGGATTGTTGGTATTAATTTGGAACAATAATGCCGGCTGCTTGCTTGGTGGCTATTGGCAGAGGGGTGACCTTGCAGGTCAGCTAAGCAGAACTGGAAGCGCTTTGATCTGATCTGTACAGAGCTAGATCTGTCTGCCCAAACAAGAGGAGCTAGTGAATTCTCTCTCCATGGGATGCTGATTCTTCTCCAAAGAGCACGGAGGACAGCATGGCGGTGGCTTTTGATGCAATCCTCGCTCGGATCAAGGATGTTTGTAAAAGAAACGGTTTGCTCATTCTCTCGGTGTTGTCAGTCACCATTGGCTGTCTTCTCGGATTCTTCCTGAGGACGAGACGACTCTCCCAGCAGGTATGTGTGGCACAGCAGAGCGTGTCACTACAGAGAAAATATCATGCTTACGTAACAAAAGACATAGCAACTTGTGGAACTTAGCGATGGACTTTTGAAGTTAAAAAGTGTGTGTTTGTTAAATTTGTTTAATTTCATTCGTTTGTTAATCTACACTGTTCTTGGAGTCTTTTCACACATTCTCAAACAATACGTTTGCAAAGGGTTCTGGTCTTTAAGACACCTGTAAGTCTAGCATAAGCATATTATAACGTTGCAAGTACAGATAATAATAGTGAGTGTTTAAGCTAGATGAAATGTATAGATATATATATATCTATAATATAGACCTGTTAAAAAATGGAGGTGCAATATATTAGTTGGATTTTATATTACCTTGGAACATGTACATCTAAAGAAAACACTGGGAATATTTTTCATCATCAGATGTACAGAGGTACAGATGTTTATATTACACCAATGGTATTTTGTATTAATAAATTTGAGATTTCCCATCATTAACAGACCATGTTATTAAAGTCACTTGGGGATTTCTGCTGCAGCATACTTCAGCTATGCTCTTTGCAGGTACTCATTTCTTTCTGCTGTGTTAGACAGAATGAAGGCAACATGCATTGCTGAATGCATTGTTGAGCACGAAATATAAATCTCAATTAAAAAATATAGCACTTAATAAATATGACTAAACTAAAACAATTCTTTGTTCTGCTCCTAACTTTTGTCTGAACATCTTTATGAAGCAGTAGCTTCATACACATTCTAGCTAAACATACACATCTAGCTAAACATACACATCTAGCAAAACACACAAAATGCAGAATGAAGAGACTATTCAGGGCAACCTATTAACAGTAGTCCCCAAGAGACAGTCCCCAAGACTTCATTTTTGCCTTCCTTTGTAAAGGAATGAACAACGTAGTGTGTGTTTGTTGAATTACAACACAATATGTAATCTAATTAATTTTAAAATGATCTTTTAAAGCCTACTATCTTTGCCACCTTATATACCAAAGCTGCAGATTTTACCAACATTATCTGATCCACAGCTCTAGCAGGACAGATACTCTCTATCTCCAAACAATAAGCATGTATATCTCCATGTATTTCTAGGAAATTAGTTATTTCCAGTTTCCTGGTGAGTTACTGATGAGGATGCTGAAAATGTTGATTCTCCCGCTGGTTGTCTCAAGGTAAGTGACATCAATGATTGTTCCAACACCTTTTGAAGTTTCCTAAATGAGACATGTCATCACCACTATTTTGGCTTTAACTGAATTAATGTCAAAGTGCCAGGACCATTACTGACTGCTGTACATTCATATTTATAGTGGAGCTATGAACATATTTTTTAATCAATAGGAATATTTATGCAATACCTCATGTAGGAATTATTTTCTTATAAAACTCATGAGGTTTTTTTAATTGTTGTTCTTCTTTCCTTGTAATGGGAGGACTTCTTCCTTCAAGCTAACTAGAAGTTAAATATATGGAATAAATAACACACCTTATCAAAAAGCCTACCTTAAATCTAAACAATTTAAATAATACACCATACAAATAAGATGATATGTGCCTGACTTCAGCTGGAAGTGAAAGTGATTTTGTAGTACATTAAAGGCAGAACCTTTAGCGATGCCACTTTATCAGTGGCAGGATTAATGACCTAGATCCTGGTGCTGAGGGATGGTGCATGGTAGCTGTCTTTGTAGTGAGTGGTCATAATTTAGGATAGCTTTTTCTCTTCTCTAAATTTGTTTTGTCTTCCAACTGACTACAGTCACAAATACCAGTTGGATGACCAAAAGCTCTCAGCCCAACGCTGAGAGAAGAGAGAAAGAGAGATGGAGAGTAACAAATCTAACTTTACCTAACCAGATCTATGAAAAAAATCTTGCACTCTTTGGTGCCTTTCTTTGAAGCCTCAGCTTCCAGAACCAAATACATATGTAAAAAATTCATCTTCCATTTTAGTAGAAAGATAAGTTTCTAGGCTTCAGATCGCTGAGAGCTGCTGAAAATAAACGCAACCCAGCACTAATTTTGTTTTTAAATCATCTACCTTTACCTCTACTTTCTCATGGTTTTTCACAGGATGAGGCTGATTCATGGTGCTTACATGCCTAGAACTAGCCATAGTATGACCATGGACTCATACCTGGTTCTGTCCCACGTAGCTAGAGAACATCAAGACAAAATATGTTAGATTTTTTTTGAGAGGAGAAAGGAGAGTTTTTCCAAGAACAACAAGAATGTCACATGAGGAAGTGACGTAGTAAGGCCAGAAAAGGGTTGGAGCAGTCACGTGCCCTTCCCTAAAATGTATAGTTCTTTAAATCCCCTTGTTTTTTAGAGATTCCAGGAGGAGAAGCAGCACAGTGGGGACGAGCTGCTCTGACACAGCCTGTGATAGCTCTATGTTACCTACAGATGTGTCAGGAGCGAATCTCTGAGCCGCACTGTTAGAACTAATGGACCGCATTCTCAGGAAGGAAGAGAAGAAACTTTACAGATCTTCAAAGGGATTAGCTCTCATTGTAAGACAGCATGAGTCTATCTCCCTGTATAACAAACTAACCATCACTTGCTATTGCATACTGAAATTTCAGGTTTTTGCAAACAAAAAATACTCCAGATACAATTACATTCTTGTACAGTGGTGTTTTTTTTCACAAGCACAATATTTCCTGCACATATATTTCATAAAATGAGTAAACCAGTGCTCTGCGTTTTTACCAGTCTACATACACATTTAAACTAAATTTCTTTGTGGATTTGGAATATTCTCATCCAGTCTTGTGGGAACAATGACATTTAAATTATCTTCTAAATTACTCTGTATTATTGTTTACAAAATCCAGGGCTACAGCACCAAGCTCTAATTTTAGTCTCCTAGTTGAAGTTAGTGCAAGTTTTTTCTTGAACTAACAAGTAAAAAAAAAAAGGAGGGTTAAAAGAGTGCAAAATACACTGTTTTCAAGTCCAGAGTTTATCTTGAAGGGTTGTGGCAGAAGTAAAAGCTGGCAAGTGTGTGGCACAGAAGACTGATAATACACTAGAAAATCTTGCACTTACAGATCACTAACACAAATCCAACCTTAAACAGAAGTGGCTGAAAATTTGTCCTATTCCTCTTTTGACCTGATAGTTAGAGAATTAAAACAGGAACTTTGCAGATTGTAAGCATTAGGAAGGAGAAACTGGTTATATAGTCAGGTATCTCTGATTGAACTGTTCATTTTAAAAGTTCCTGAACGCAGAAGAAAGCAGTTGAACAACAGGAGACTGTTTTTTCAATGTACAGCTCCTTGTCTTGCCCAACTCTGTCCCAGCACTTGAAAGTGCTGCATCCTAGAGCTCCTGTACCCGTTTCTGGTATCTGCTGTCACCTGTGGTCTTATTTTTTGTTTTCCCACAGACAGAAAAAATCTTGAAATTGGTGAAATCACCAGTAAAACTAGCCTTCCAGTTTGAGCGCTTCATAAGTTTTTGTTGTGACATAGACCTTCATTAAGAATGGGGGTTGATACCATTTCAGTTATCTGGTTACATAAAAAAGCTTCATAGCATCATACAATGACTTTGAAAGAACTATGTATTGATTTCGCCCATCCTCTGTCTGAGGTTTAGCCCTGTTTGTACCTATTAGTATCCACTAAGTGTCTCGTGTATGGAGCTTGCTCTTCTCAGTGATGAGAACAGGTACCCACATAACAAAGGATGCTGCTTCTGTTAGCAACATAAAGAAAGAAATTGTAACAAATAGTCTGACCATTTGCATCTGCCCTAGGAATACACAGTAGGGGAGTGTTACAGGATAAAATTTTAGACCCTTCAGTTGCCGGATGTACAGTACTTATTGTATGTATAAACATAGGATACTACCTTTAAAACTGGGAATGGGAATATTAAGAGAGCTCAGAGAGCATAGGAGCCAAATCTGAATTCACAGTTACACAGTTACACTCTGCCTGAGCTCTTAACTGCAGCTGGACAAGGGCATCTCCTCAACAAGCCTGAAAAATTGACTGCAGGAGATCTGAAGTTCCCTCACTCACTTTGGGATAGACGCCTTGATCCTCATTTGACAACTGCAATGCAAATAGTATTTCTCCATTATATGCAAGAGGTTCAGCAAACATCCTAGGTTTTCAAGCACACACTATGTGGCACTGACAGAGGTGGTTCTCAGAATCACAGAATCACAGAATCATTAAGGTTGGAAGGGACCTTCAAGATCACCACGTCCAACCGTTAACCCAACGCCACCATGCCCCCTAAACCATGTCCTGAACTGCCACATCCACACGTTTTTTGAACATTTCCAGAGATGGTGACTCCACCACCTCCCTGGGCAGCCTGTTCCAATGCTTGACCACCCTCTCGGTGAAGAAATTTTTCCTAATATCCAATCTAAACCTCCCCTGGTGCAACTTGAGGCCATTTCCTCTCGTCCTATCACTGGTTACTTGGGAGAAGAGACCAACACCCACCTCGCCACAGCCCCCTGTCATGTAGTTGTAGAGAGCAATAAGGTCTCCCCTCAGCCTCCTCTTCTCCAGATCAAACAACCCCAGTTCCCTCAGCCGCTCCTCATAAGATTTTTTTCTCCAGAACCCTCACCAGCTTCATTGCCCTTCTCTGGACACGCTCAAGCACCTCAACGTCCTTCTTGTAGTGAGGGGCCCAAAACTGAACACAGTATTCGAAGTGCACCCTCACCAGTGCCGAGTACAGGGGCACAAAGTGCATCCTGCCCTGAGCCCTCTGATATGTTTAAAAACCCATGGGTCCAGGTCTTCAGACGGGCATCTGCTGACCAGCTGGCCCAAGGTGCTCAAATTTGTTAAACCATCTTTCCTTTCACCTGCTGCATTTCCCGGCGCCGGGAGGCTCAGTCTGTCTTACAGCTGGTAGCCAGGAGGTGGCTCTCTCTAGAAGCCTGAGGAACCACGAGCCGAGGACGGGAGGACCTCTGCGCCTGGGAGGCCCTTCCTCCGAGGCGCTTTCTGGGAGTGCTGCCTACTCAGAAAATAATATCTGCTCTCTTTCGCTATGGTTAATTATAAACGTCACACACACACGCGTATCCTTCACCTGCAGGTGGTGCTTTCAGAACAAGTTGGTTGGCAGAGGTACCTGTGCATCGCTTCAGCTTTCAACTTCTTAAATGCTTGAAATAACCAAATCTAATGTCAATGTCTTTGTGCTCTGCATGAAGCAAAAAAAACCACTCAATTTTCCCATTAATATCCTCTCACATTTGCTAAAGATAGCACAAACCCTCTGACCAAATCTTGTCTGTGCCAGCAGCGCCAGGCATGGGTGCTGGCTCAAGCGCAGGCCAGCCATGACGGCAGGTACTGTGCCATAACTCGCGCGTTGTCACCTCCCTTCGGAGCATCACGCCTTTGTCCTTGTACCTGTTCCCTGCCCCACCACCTTCATCTCACGTTACCAGTTTTGTATGGATAGACTTCCAGTGGGCCAGAAACTTGATTTTCAGTAAGCATAACTGCATTGACTTTTTTGGGAGGGAGGCCGTTACTGAAACTTGATCTGTTACAACTTTGTATTTTCTTGTGACTGAGGTTTTGAAGAAGCTGCAAAGTCTGACTGAAAAATTTACCACTGCTGCGGCATTTATAATGCTTCTTTTTGGCATGGATTCCTTCCAGCAGGCAGAGAGCTTACACTGTGGCGTTTAGCCCAGAAAGGAAATTCAACTCTCTCTTCAAAACACAGAGGTGCCAGGGAGCCCGCAGGGGAGGCGCGGGGCTGGCTCCCAGTGCGCGGCGGAGCTCTGGGCAGGCAGAACCACCACGTGCACCAGACCTCCTGCGTCTTCGAAGACTAATTGCAAAACGTGTGTGCTGCAGATCTGTAAGGCAGGCTGGAGAAGAGGCAGTGCTTGCAGCCCCTGGTTCTTATTTCAAGATAATACTAGTAGTGCACAGATTATTTCTTTCCTGTATTCAGCCGTATATTTTCACAGACCTTACAGGAACCTAATTCTCTCTTTCAAAGCATTCCATCCCCTCTGTGTAATTTGAGAGAAAAATGAAGTAAAATGTTATTAGTAAGGGCGCTCACACACACGGAGTTTGACTGCATAAGCCTTGCTTCTTCAGAAAAGAAGGCCAAAGCCAGGTACACAGGTTTATACCAGCTGAACCAATTGAGTTCTCTTTGTCTTGTACGTCTACCTGTATATGTAACAGAATATTGCATCCTTATTTCAACACCCTCCTTGTTTATCTGATTAAGTTTTTATCTGGTAATAGATATTGGGCCCAGTTTTCTACGACTATAATTAGCAGTAAGCACTGAGACTACTTATGGAAGAGCATTGTCAGGGCAGAATTGAACTGTTCAGCTGTCTAACAGGCTTGTAATGCCACTGAATATTCCTTTTAGAAAAAGCAGTTTGTTTTATTTAAGCTTAGGATAATTATTAATTTTTTAATGTATTTACCACTAACTATTTTCTAGACAATTAAGAAATAATGTTAAGCAGACATTTGATCCTTTTCCACGTGCAGATTCTGTTATAGAAAGATTGTTCCCTTTATAGTAAAATCTAAATAATTGATTTGACCTCTATTTTTTAAAATTATAAAGCTCATTCTGCAAAGTATGTTGTGCCTAATACAAGCAAGAGTATGCTAATAAAATTTTATATTTATTTGAAGGGTCATTTGGGGGTAGTAATAAATAATTGTTACTATTGGGGCTTTGTTGCTGAATTAAATACGATATGCTAAATATAGAACTGTCTTTCTTTAAGGGGATTCCTGGCCATAATGCCATGAGTTCTGGTAATCCCTTATCCTTCTGCTCAGATTTCTGTGTGGTCATTCTTACTCATGCTGTTAAAGCCTAGTATTTAATTAGAACCTACTCCATTATAGTACCCTTTTCCTCATATAATTTTTTTTTACAGTTCTCTGATTTGGGGAATGCTTTGGCATTTTAACATCCCACTAATGAAAAATATTGCTCATTCTGTTTTAATGGAATGCTGTCGTTTTTCAGTTGTACTGGGCCATACCAAATTTTGTCTCTCAGGACTCATTAGTTACTTTTGAAGAGTTGACAATTGCATAAACTGTGCAAGAGGATGTGGAGATGCTCTGGGTGAAGGCAGATGTGAACTCACTTAGCTCATGAGCCAAACTGGGCAGACTGGTGCCAGATCCATGCCGGAAGCTGTATAGCCGCATTAGCGTGGCTTTGCGCCCAAGCTTGTATGCGAAGGACTAACGTGGCTGTATGGCTTCCGGACCAGCCTTGGCAGCTCAGAGCGAAGGCAGGGCGAGTTCGTGTCTGTCTCCAGTTTTCTGTGCAGACATACCCTAAATAACTTGACAACAACAGTATATTCTTTGGGAGTTTAGGTTTTGGTTAAAAACATGCTGTGAGACAGATCATTAGCTTGTGTAAATTGTGTCGTGCACTGTTTTGCTTGCTGTCAGCTGTAGATGACACGGGTAATAGACCACAGACTGGAGATTATTTGTCTGTTTTACTACTTAAGCTTACAATTTGTTAGGGATAAAAATTGGACCCAAACACTAGGAGGTCAGTACCGAAATTTGCTATCTAAATCTTCTACCCTGTTTATAAATCAGTGCCTTATATGGTCAATACAAAGTCTGTTCTGAAGGAAAATGCAGATCTCTAAAAGGCTGAGAAATCTATCTTTTTTCTTATTTATCATTAAATTTAAGCCAAGAGGACAGCCAAAATTAACTCACTCAGTAATACTGGTATGTGCAGCACTACTTTGTCTAATCCATTCCTGGTAGTGAGAGATACTTTCTATGTTGTCCTAACAAATTCACATAATTAACTGAAGACTGAATGGGAAAGGAGAGAGAACGTAAGCTTCTAGTCAGTTTTGGCTTGGACTGTTCTGCTATGTAGGAGTTAAAATATTCCCTCTGGTCATTCTTTCCTAAATAGCAGTCACTCTGTTCTTATGCTTGTACAGCTGCCAAAATGGGGCATAATCAAGTGCAATCAAATTTATGTACTGTATTATCTAGTGAGGTGCTGTGGAGCAGCTGCAAAAAGCTGCCTACAGCTCTCTGAGAAGCCTGCTCAGAACAATGTCTTATAATGTACCAAAGCAGCTGTATTTTCCATAGAATTAAACTGCTCTTGGAAACACAAGGCTTTTTCTTCATGTTATTAGACTCTGGATTTTTCCATCTATTCCACCTGTGCTACCTTGCCAATAGAAAAATATTGGTACTTGGGAACAGCTCTTCCCCAACGGAGGAGCGTAAACCTTCTGCTGGGTTAGTATGGGAAAATCTGTGCGGTACCTCCATGATAATGTAAAGTGTGTATAATGTACCATTTCTGAACTACCTGTCATGTGTATCACTGTATGTAAATAATAATAATAAAAATACATTTCACCCCAGTGAGAACAAGCTCTTAGCCCTTTCCTAGGATATGCGATCTAAGTCTTTATTGTGGAGAAAGTCAGTCTAGAGGTGTGAGTTTTAAGGAGATTACTAGAGGGGATAAATACATTTACTTTCAGACTGAAAAGGAAAACTGTACTTGGATGAAACTGAAAGGGAAAGATTACCCAAGGGTTAGAAGAACTGGTCAGAGAGCAATCTCACTCAACACCATTATATTACTTTAAATTATCCATATTGCTATTATATTGTAGAACTGATGTCAGATTACCCCAAAAGTTCTCCAAAGGATGCTTTGAGATTGCCTGAACTTGTAGAGGAAAATTCTATTCTACCTTCTTAGGAAACCTTGTTAAGAATCCCTCCTCCGTGCCTCAGACATCTTCAGAGGTTTCACTACATTATAATCTGTAATATTATCGATATTCTTAGTTGTGTTTAGGAATACAGAGTTTAATGGTCAGATCCCATACTGTCTTCTAGTGTTTCCTTTTGCTTGTGCAACCTAGAGGTCCAAACTGTTTCAGTGAAAAATGACATGTCGCAGAGTTATGCATGTCATAATGACAAAATTGGACCAAGTCAGTACAAATTATTTAGGCAAAGTCAGTAGGGATCTAGTGATGTGCAATAGACATCTATAGTCACAAAGTGAGTGGGTGTGGAAAGCACTGTAGTGATCACAAATGGGGTATAAGCAGTTTGTGACCTTGCAGAATTTTTCTGTACTCCTGTAAGAGCTCTAAAATACTTAGTGTCTTGCAAAAGAATTGGCAATGACATGTAGAGCTTGAGGGGCTGGCTGGATTCCCTGTTTCCTTAGGATAGAAATATGTATGAACTATAAACAGTTGAATAAATCTGACATTTCTTTATAATCCAAATTTGTGTTTCAAATCCTTTTGCCCTTTTCTTAATCTAAAAACACTTGAAAGAACTGACAGAACAGAAAATCAAGTATTATTAAGATTCTTGACTCTTTCCACAGACGTGAAGCTGCACATCCATATTTAATAATTTGTTTTCATTTGCATCCTGACCTTTGAATTTAGGAAATACTTTTTTTTAATCAGACCAGCTAAAGTCAACAAGCCAGGATGAATTCTGCATGAGCTTTACTACAATGTCTCAGGTCTCCTTTATCAGTTAGTGATCAAAGGTTGCTGGTTGTCCCTCCCAGCATTCGTAGATACACCGCAGTAGCCTCGCATATTGGGCTGTTTGGAGGAAGCCAGTAACAGAATAGCTGTTGGACATTGATCTTCACTGTGTGCTGTACAAAGTCCTGCCCTGTTAACATTAGTCCATAAAAACAGATTCCCTATTGCACATTAAGTTAATACAATGCATGATGTGAACTCCTGGCAGGATTTTTGCTATATGTCAGTTTATCATTAACAGTTACAAGTGTTACATAATAAGGAAAAGGAGATCTCAACATTTTGGGTAAAAAATAAAACTCGTATTATTTTATGAAGCATTATTTAAAAAACAGGATCTCAAAAAGTTGCATGTTATGATGTACTAGAAATGTAGATTTGGGTTTTTTTGTAGATTTCAGTTTCTTTTCCACCAGCCTAGCTGTAAAATTAAACACAATCACTGCAAATATTGTATTGCAGACAGCAAGATCTTCTAACATATTGTTCATTGTTTGAAGATCAAGAGCAAGATTTTCCATCATGCCTGACACCTCTGAGCTTCCACTGTATTTAGTAAAATAGCTATATACTGAGGCTCTCTGAAAAGATAATTCATGTTTCAAGTGCTATTTGCGTCTGATAATCTAACCATAGAGAAACTGCTGCAACAGTCCTATTTGTAAATCAGCTTGCACTTTTTAAATTTTTTTTTTTAGCATAAACACTATTGTCATTCATATCAAGATATCTAAATGTTAAAAATGCTGTTTCTTATTACTTCATTTTCAAAGGAGATCACAGAATCACAGAATCATTACTGTTGAAAAAGATCTTTAAGATCATCAAGTGCAACCATCAACCCAACACCACCATGCCCACTAATCCATATCCTGAAATGCCACATCCACACATTTTTTTAACACTTCCAGTGATGGTGATTCCACCACCTCCCTGGGCAGCCTGTTCCAATGCTGCAAAGAAATTTTTCCAAATATCCAATCTAAACCTTCCCTGGCACAACTTGAGGCCATTTCCTCTCGTTCTATCGCTGGTTACTTGGGAGAAGAGACCAACACCCACCTCACCACAACCCCCTTTCAGGTAGTTGTATAGAGCGATAAGGTCTCCTCTCAGCCTCCTCTTCTCCAGATTGAACACCCCCAGTTCCCTCAGCCGCTCCTCATAAGATTTGTGCTCCAGAACCCTCACCAGCTTCGTTGCCCTTCTCTGGACATGCTCAAGCACCTCAACATCCTTCTTGTAGTGAGGGGCCCAAAACTGAACACAGTATTCAAGGTCATGATTCAGATGAACCTTTGTAGCCCCTGGGACCTTCAGGAAGATTGTGGATTTCTCATCTCCTTTGAAAATCATGCTGTAATACTATGAAACTTTTAATAATACATGACATTGTGGATCATTCCACTGACTACAAGTGATCATAATATTTCCTTAGTTGTGTTCAGAACAGCAGAAGCCTGTTAGTACACCAGTAGTCTGCAAAACTATTGGAATCTGAGCAAAATTCACAGACAGCCTAGGTGTCATTTTATTGCCTCTATGTACTGTACATGAAATTACACAGAAAGAGCGTTCATCTGTACAAATGGGCTGCCCTTCTACAAGTGCACAACACATACCTGATCCAGCTTAGTCTGCGGTGTGAACATGGATTATTGCAGGATTTTATCCTCCTCTGTACTCAGACAAATGGTGTCATACCACATGGCATGCCAGAGCCTGGCATTACTCAAAAGTGGGTGGATGGGACTGGAGGTGTAGGGTGGCACCAGCGTCCAACCAAGATAGCACTTGCTTGTCTGTAATATGTATACAGGTACAGATCAACAGCTGTGCTAACTAGCTGTTTCCACATGTATTGGCAGGAGGCATTTTTTCCTGTGCAGTGTGATAGGACATCTGGAGATGAAATAACCTAAACTATAACATGTTACTGTAAGTAAGGGCAGACCATGTAGGGTGAAGCAGAGACAGGGACAGGCTACAGCATCCCACCAGTACCACTGTCATTCTGGCATGTGATGAGAGCAGCAGGCTTCTTTATCGCAGCCATGGCAGTGTCTTGCTCTGTAGGTATTCTGTCATGTTAGAAGAAAGAAAAAGAATATCCTGGAAAGAGAAAGTCATTCTGATCCCTCTTTCTCACTGCTGAAATAATTTTAACTCCACTAGAGACTCAGAGCAAAATCAAGCATCAAACTACAGAAAGAGGCAGAGAAAGTTTCTTATCTCTTTCTCTCATTACTGTAAAGAAGAGCCTTATTTTCTTTGTTGCAAACTGTTCCTCCATAAATGGTACCTCTGTGGAAGTGAAGCAGCTTGTCATGAAAGCACAAATAGCTGGGGACAGACAAGGAAAAGTCTGATGGTCCACTGCAATACAGAGATCTCTTCAGGCATATCTTTCTTCACTGCAAATTGTCTTCAAATAAAGTCCTGTAATTTCTCTGTTTCCTTCTCTGTTTCCTTCCCTGTAAATGGAGATACTGCCTTCCTGTATGATAGTAGGCTATATTAGTAAAGCATTTTAACATGATTAAATGGCTTGTTCTGTGAAAATGGAGATTATTACCATGTTGAAACTTGAAGGCACTGACCTTGACAAAAAGGTAAGTGACAGCCTGCCTGCATGATCAAGCAGCATTAGTGAAGCAAGCACTTCACTTTCATGATGCTCAACTGTAATATAATCATCTCTAATGTAGCTGTTAGAGGAGCTTCCCAGCCTCACTGGGAGAACTTGCTTAGCAAGGACTTTTTTATGGCATACAATCACAAAATGAGAGTGTAAGGGAGGGAATGGGATGAATGAAAACAAACATGATTCTAGGAACAACTGTCGGTGGTTAATACTTGACCATTACTTCTTGACAGGATTAATGTCTTTCTAATCACACTAATCCCTTCTGATAACTTTATCCATAATCCATCTATTTCAAAGCAACATCCAGATGGCTTCTGGTGGAGAGGAAGACAAAATAAACAGAATTGGGTCTGAACAGCAGCTTCTTTAATTTTCCCTTTCTGGGGATATAGGTCTTGATCTTGAGACAGGTCCAAAAAATGTGCTTTTTATCAGAGAGCAATGAAGAAAACTAGAGAATTGCAGAGAAGATATAAAGTTCTATTTTTATTTGTAAATAAAATATTTCATAAGTACTCTGATGCTTATCAGTGACAGCCAGAACAAGCCTAGAGGTGCTTATAAGGGTTTAGCTACTTGTTTCCATGGGACTAATTAGATTTCCAAGATATTGAAAGAATTCCCTTCCTCATTACGTCAAAATTGCTATAGTGATTTGGGGGCGTTATGCAGATTTCTCTCAAAGCAAACATGAAACTTACTGCTTAGTAGTTTCATTGGTTTATACAAGTACCAATATTTAAAACAACCTAGTAACTGACTTTGCATTTTGAATGAGTCACATATAAGAATAATTCCTGGAGTTGTTGAGGTTTGCATTGTGTAGAGATCTTCAGGTTATCAAAACACAAGTTTGAAGAGGCTTGAAAGCCACAGACATATAAGGACCATAGGACAGATATTTGCACAGATACACAGCAGATACAACAATTTTGGAGGCTGTTCTTCAAATTATGTGTGGTATTTGAGAATATACAATTTCATCCAAGATTTGTTGGATAAATAAGATAGAATAAAAAAAAAAAGATTATTCTAGACAGCAGAAAGAAAAGCCACAGGAAGATAATTTTTACATATAATTGGAACAATCTATGCAGGAGATAGAGGCCATGGGGCTACTTAGTTTATTATGGTGTCTGTTATTATATTCAGCACCAGTTTTTTCAAAGCAAGATGCAAGAAACCTCTTAAATCATAGTAATCAGAGATTTCGCTTAGATCCTGCACTACAAGATTTAATATCTCATCCAAAACTCATTAACATATATTTTGGAAGCCTTAAGCTTGACATAATTTTTTTTCTATACAAACTAAGAAATGGTCCCTGGACGTGAAATTAGACTGTGTGGAAATTTTTTTGCCAGACTGATTCAATGAGTGAGATGTACTGTAATTATTCAGAAAAGCTGCAGATTGTTTTTCTTTGTCTTGATCCTGTTTTGTCCATTTGGCAATCATTAAAACACATTATGGAAGCTATGCATGAAATATACATGTGGAAGCTACTTAGCTACATAGTAAGTCAAATGATTTTTATCTAGGAATCAAATACCTGTCCTGTTATTTCAAGCCTAACCAGATTCTGAGGCTTGACAAAGAACTGAAGGTACACTGGTTTTCATTCCATTTCATGAGAGTCTAGTAGTGGATGGCATTGCAACATCTTTGTTCAGTCTTAGAAGCAGCTTGGAAAACTATTGGGGAAGTTTTTATGCAGCCAAGAGTGTCTGATGAAATTTAGATTTAAAGGGAAAACCTGAACATGATACAGTGATCTTAAGTTAAACCATCTGGAAGCTTATTCCTCCTGACTTCCCTATTCCTAGGAAATAAGAAAAGTACTTTTTCTTGTAATTCTTTGGCTACATTATGTGAATGTTTGAGCTCTAGAGATCAATGGTGAGGAACCCCTCTGATGTAACTGTGTATTACTTCATAAAATAACTGTGATAATCGATATGGCTCTTAATCTTTTATGTTTTCTGTCCTGTTCCCTCTGACATCAAACATATGAAGCCAAATGAAAAACAGTTAATGAGTTATGGTTAAAAAAAATGGTTAATGAGTGATTACTGTCTCATACTAGCATTTCTTTCCGAAAACGACTCTGGCCAATTGCTTAAAAAGACATGACCAGTGTTACTTCACAGCCTTTGGAGAACTGCTTCCACGAGTCCCTTCTTAAAACTGAGCATTGCAGGCCATGAAAAACACAGGGCTTTGTCTGAACCCAGACCTTTGTTCATGCTTCTGTCACACCACAGTTACTTCTGTTGCACCTCCATAGTTAATTACTTTTGAGGACTTTCTCATCACAGCATGAACAGAGCATGACTTTATCTGGTGACAGGATAATCTCATTACAGATGATGATCTTGTTAATGAATATCCCCAAGACAGAGCAATCTCATTATTAGCCCCCTCAGGATTTGTCACCTAAGAGCCAGTGTTTGATTAGACTCTAGCTGCACAACATCCTCCCAGATCCTAACAGCCCAATGTCTTGAGGCTGAGGTAGCACCCCCAAAGGCACACGAACCACTGGACAACTTTAATTAGGACTTTTGTCCCTAAGTACTTCTGGACATACTTCTCAGGTGAACAATCAAGACCGTTCAAGCGCTATGTGCAGGGTTCATCTCACCGTTGTTCTGTAGAACAAACACAACCCAATGGTATCAAGGACAACAGAAACAGTGTGGCTTTACCACGCTGGTAGTGGCTTCAGGGCAGTACCAGGTAGAGAAGTGTACTGTCTGTCTCCTTGGTAGTGCCCTCTCCCAAGTAATCAGTCTGCATGGTGTCCTACCTACAACTTACAGATCTGCTGGTCAACAGTCAGGCCTTCATAACACTGGTGTCTGTTTTCTTGCGTAATGTATCTATAAAGAACACTGAAAATTACCATGAAAAACATCCAGCTAGTTAAAAATCAATCTGATTTTCATTCTTCCTTTTTTTCTGGGAAGTTTAGGGTGAGGGATGGAACAGTGTGGAAGTCTAGTACAATACAGGTATCTTCTTTGGGCGTCAAGGAGCTGTTGAACTGCCTCAATGGCCTGTGAAACCTCAGCCTGCAAGAAGAGTCAGTCTTAAAAATCTAATAATAACACAGACATTGTTTTACAGAAAATTAACACATTAATTTGAGATGAATGTATTTAACTCAACTGTTTTATAAAAAAAAATTTTAGATATTTACTTTTCTGTATGGACCCATCCAAGGGAAATGCCAAGGAACCAAGTATCATTGCTGCTACTGCTTTCTTAATATGTAGCGCTGTGTTTGTACACAGTACTTTACAGACACGCAGAAAGGTGGAATTTTTATCAAATACAATGATAGAAGAGAGGGAAGAACAGTATTACAAGAGTGAGAGTTACTGAGATGGTAATTTTCTAAATGATCCATATTACAGTGCAACCAATGTTTCCTCTTGCTCCTATAGTGTTAACAAAACCCATGCTAGTTGAGAGATTGGCAATGTAGAAAAACAATACATTTTCTTAATTAATCTAGTGGATAGCGGGAACCTGAGCACTAAATCCCACCCATTTGATTTCATTAAATCTACTATAAAGGTTAAGCTGCACTTTAGCATTGGCTCTAGGCAACCTCACTCAGCAGAGTGAGATCAAGGAGATCACAATCAAGGAGGTGCAGCTTAGTAAATGACTATCAGGAAAGGCCTGATAAAAGGTTCTGTTCTGATGAGAGAGGTAGGCAGTGGGGCACATCAAATAGTAAATGTGTTATTTTATTTCACCTGCAGTTTGCCAGAGATGCTTTGAAGAGTTTACAGAGAATTATTCACAGAATCACAGAATCATTTATGTTGGACAGGATCTTTAAGATCATCGAGTCCAACTGTTAACATAACACTGCCAAGTCCACCAATAAACTATGTCCCTCAGCACCACATCTACACATCTTTTAAACCCCTCCGAGGATGGCAACTCCACCACTTCCCTGAGCAGCCTGTTCCAACGCTTGACAACCCCTTTGGTGAAGAAATTTTTCCCAATATCCAATCTAAACCTCCCCTGGTGCAACTTGAGGTCGTTTCCTCTTGTCCTATCGCTTGTTACTTGGGAGATCAATGCCCACCTCACTACAACCCCCTTTCACGTAGTTATAGAGAGTGATAAGGTCTCCCCTCAGCCTCTTCTCCAGGCTAAACAAACCCAGTTCCCTTAGCCACTCCTTATAAGACCTGTGTTCTAGACCCTTCACCAGCTTCGTTGCCCTTCTCTGGACACACTCCAGCACCTCAATGTTTTTCTTGTAGTGAGGGGCCCAAAACTGAATGCAATATTCGAGGTGCAGCCTCACCAGTGCTAAGGACAGGGAGATGATTACTACCCTGCTCCTGCTGGCCACACTATTTCTGATACAAGCCAGAAGCCCCAGGCAACTCTGGTGTCCCTGGAACCTCAAATCTCAGCCTTGGGTCACTTAGAAACATCATCAGAGTCCATGTCAGAGCAGCCTGGAGCAAGTTCAGGGACCAAACCGTGCTCTAATTTGCCTATAAAAGAGGGTCAGCAGGAGATAAAGCCCTTGGCAGAGAGTTCTATAGCTTGGCAGAGGTAAGCTGTACAAGCAAGAGGATGACTACTGGTCATCTTCTGGCAGTGGTGTGCAGGGAGCTAAAAGGAAAAGAAAAGAGTGAAGTAACCATAGCATTTTCTTTGCTCGCCATTGTGCAGCCACACCTGTTCATGAAGGAGTTTCCTCTGCACACCGTACACTGTCTCCACTTCAACTGGAGGTACACGGAATCACAGGCCACTCTGCAGTGTACCCCCTGGTAAAGCAAAAATATTGTGCTTTGTATTCATTTAGAAAGACAAGAAAAGTTATTCTTTTAGGTAAAAAAAAGGACTATATGACAAAATTTCCCCTTAGTGTTTTTGATTTTGAAGTTGTGGTCTGGCTTCACACAGGAAGGGGTAAGAATCTTGACCTTCCTTCAGAGGTCCCTTCCAACCTGAACTATTCTATGATTCTGTTAAATTATGTGTAGAGTTTCATACCTAAGTTTTTATGACTGATTATTGCCATTGCTCCTGTGAACTGAGCCATCACGCATGTAGGTTATGTAAAACTATCCCTTAAGCTTCAGGGAACAGTCAATAGGATTCAATCCCCATGTGTGCAGCCTGAGCTTGCAAGTTCTTCAAGTAAGCAGGATTGGGAAACATCCTTTTAGACACAGAGGCTACAGCTTTAGTGTAACTGGCAAGCTTCTGAAAACACTGATATGCAGGCAATACTGAGAGAAGCAGGTAAACTGGAATAATTAGGAAATTAGGTTTTCAGCTGCATTAATGTTATGCAAAAGATACCATATATGTTGTGTTTTCTTTCCACAGCTTAATGTCTGGCCTAGCAGCCCTGGATGCCAAGACGTCCAGTCGATTAGGTATCATAACTGTCACTTACTACCTGTGGACAACATTTGTGGCTGTGATTGTAGGAATAATTATGGTCTCCATTATCCATCCTGGTGGAGCGGCACAGAAGGAGAGCACTGAAGAGGGTGGAAAGCCCATCATGAGCTCTGCAGATGCACTGCTTGACTTAATCCGGTAACTACATTCATTCTTTCTGATTTCTGAAGGCAACGTTTTGTACATAACTACATGAGGAACTGTGGCCTGAGCATAAGTTCTGAACCTAAGGATGAAAATTTTGTTTAAATCAAGAAAAAGAATGAATAACATTTCAGAAGATTATTTTGAAATTTTCAGATGTTTATACTGGCTATTTCTAGTAAAATTTAAATACATGGCCACCACATGTACTGGAAGTACTAACAACACTGGGGTAGGATTGGTTTTTTTACCCTTACAGAATCACATGTAGCCTGTGGAGCTCATCTGAAATCTATTAGTAAGGCCAAGACAGTATTAAATGAGGGCAGACAGTTGTAATAGGCAAAACCTTATATTTAAGTACTGAAATCCACATTTTTCAGGAAATAATTCTTAAAAGCACTGATGGCATTTTTATAGCCTTGCCTGAATATCCCTCTTTGTCTCAACATTTCAGGTGCTAGTGGGATTAGTTTCCTGACTGAACTTAGTATGTGCCTCAGGTTTATTTTGCTTATGCAGAAAGACCAAGTTTTGCCTTTTTTTGGTAGTTTCTCAAGCTGGTGATCTCATACCATATTGGGCAAGGGGTATCTAGGCCCAGTGTGTATCTAAACCACAAAAAGTTCTCTTTGGAGTTTGATTTATTAAAATTAAAAATGTTGCACAGTTTGTCTTTCAAAAAACCAAATTCCTGACCCTGACAGGGCATCAGCACATCAAGTACTTTAATTAGAGTTAATGGGACCTCAGATCAGAAGGAATGGGGATGAAAAGCTTATAAAAATATTCTTTTTTCTCCTCCAAGTTGCACTTAGCCAGGCCATCTGAAACCCGCCTGTTTTTCTATTGCATCAATGTCTTACTGAGAATGGGCCAAATTGTATTAGTCATGGAAAAGCAGCCGAGTGCACACTTTTTTGTAGCTTTCTACAAAACCACCATCTTCATCTGCAATGGGAAGATGCCCACTTCATGGCGCATGTATCTCCCCAGTGACTTTGCCATGATGTATGTGCAGTGGAATTCAAGTGTGCGTGTGTGACATAATGTTAAGTCACATTATTCTGTTTCTGCTGCATAAAGGACTACACCGAGAAGAAGGAACTGAGCAAGTTACTGGAACTTTGACTTACTATGACAGAGTAGCGTAAGAAGTAAAAGGGGATTTAAGAAAAATGTAATCTTAATGATTTTCTTCATAGCGACAGTGTTTGGAAACGCTTCCTGGCATGCTGAGCTGTTTCTAAGGCCTTGGTCTTAGACAGGTAAAGGCATAGCGAGACAAACAGTGCAATGTTACATCCAAACTGACCTTTCAGCTGTCTCTGGAAAGGATCTCCCTCGCCACAGGTTCTCATCTCCTTCCTCATACCAGCCTAGCTGCTTTTTGAGACCCAGAGTAAGCTGGTTCATGGAGATAAGTCAGATGAAAAGTACTTGGGGCATGCAAAATTTAAATTCAGTTCTATAGTATTATGCTTGCATAAAACAACCTGATGTCCTTATGACTGGAACCTGAGATCCAAGTTACAATCTAATCTCTTCATCTCTGTCTGACTAGTCCCTGTACACCACAGATTGTGGTGAGGTTTGTGAACACTTTATTCTGCTGAGCCTCGCTGCAGGTAAATTATTATGTCCTGATGTAAATATTTGCAAATATCATCTATAATTTCACTTCCTACAAACATTTACCTGAGCAAATTATAATAGTTTGCATGCATTTTTCAGGTATTAATGTTTCCAACTAGGCATGTGCTTTTGGTCTGTGAAACCTTAAAGTCTTCATTGGTTTGGGCAGGTGACAACAACGACAGGCCAATGAGCCACTCTCATTACTGAAGCTTAAAGAGAGAATAAAGCACTCTCCTTTTGCTGTGCTAAGCAGCAGTCACAGCTGCAATCTTTCTTCCCCAAGTGCACACACTGATAGTTTTTATTCCTCCACTACAGAAATAACCACATTTACTAAATAAATAAGTAACACAACTGTGGGGAATGGGCTTTCAGCCTCGGCAAACACTATGGGTGAAATCCTGGCTCTGCTGAAGTCAATTGCAAAAATCCTAAATATCTGTGTGGAAGTCTGGATTAAATGTAATGATGTATCTGCTGGTTTGAGCTAGAAAAGCTGATCCGTTAGCTCAATGAAAAATCACTTCCATTCACAGCTGGAGACCATCTTTTTAGACCCAGATTGGCTTATCTTCTCAATTCATTAATTTCCTCTCAATTTATCAATTGCATATGTGCACAGAAGTTTACATGGGAAACATCTGGTATACTGCAAATGAATGCTAAATGTACAAGTGGAGAGATGATATATGTGACATAATTGTGGGGTTTATTTTAAAAGCATGAGTCTTGGTATGGTGATACACATACTCACCCTCACGGATTTCAGATTTGAAGCTACTTTGAAATGTTACATATGACATTGTCAGTTCTGGAATTTTTGGCAGGGAGGATGTTGATAGAAATTGAATTTCTGGAATTTTTGGGTGAGGATTTTGCATTTAGAAGTGGTTTTAATCAGAAGTTAGAGAATGTATTGACTTAGCAATAAATGAAACCAAGAACTACTGCAGAGCCTCATGGTCATCCTGAACACCTGCAACATTAATCAATAATCACTTTATTATTTTGCATTATTTTGCAGATGGTGCTTCCCCTGAATATTTGTATGTTACATAAAAAAAGCAAAAAAACCTCCAGTGTATATGACTTGATTAGGACATAACAGTGATACTGAACTGCATAATTCTGAAATGGCTCTAAACCTCACATCAAGTAGGACATACATAATCTCATCAACATACTGAATTTCATTCCTGAAAAATTGTATCCACAAGTCAACCATTTTTTGCTACGCTAAACAGAAGTACTTGAAAGACTTCCTTCCTAAAGGGAACCCCAAGAGATTGGGGACAAGATCTGTGGATGTGAATCCGCCCCTACTGACTTCCTATTAGATTCAATCTGGACAGAGAGGCCACTGAATGCAGCATAATGGAAGTGTCTTCAGTATTCAGTCTTTATACCTAAAATCTTTAGTGCTGCTTTGACCTTAAATGTCTGAGTTTTTGCTTTAATTTGATCCAGCTTTAAACCAAATACATCTTCTGCTGTCTGTGGAAGATATCCATTTAACTAGGTAGTTCACCTTCGTACCTGTGCAGGAATCTCGCCTTCTATAACTTGCCCCCCTCTATCGGCAGTGTGCCGGGATCCACGCTAAGGACAAGTAGTTCAGAAGGCAACTGGGAGTCTGAAGCTGTGCAGGAGATGCTGTTCTGAAGGTGCTTCTCTCTTTAGCTGCTACTTTATTACTACATTGAGACAGATATACAAATCTGCCTTAATTATATTCAAGGTTTCTGGTGCAAGCACTGGAAGGCTCATGAAAGTATATTTTCTTCCATGTTTAAGACTATAAATCCTCAAGCTAAAGATCATCTTGTTCTCTTTAATGCACCGAAGTACCTGGTGCTTTATGAATTTTAATGGATTTATTCTCATGATGTGCAATACTTCTGTGAGGTAGGCAAGGACCATTTTCCTTTCTTACAGCTAGAGAGCAAAGACACATGGAAAAGAAATTACCTCACTGAGGACTGTTCAGAAAAATCTGTGGTGCCAGAGGAAATATTCCCAGCTTGTACGAGACCTAGTAGGGGTCTTGTTTGAGGAATGTGGCTTTTGGAGGACCTCAGTGGAAGTAATAACAATGAATCAACACACATCTTTAGCTTCTTTTTCCTGTGTGAATTGTCAGAATTAACTCTATATTATGTCCCCCAAGATAAAAGAGTGAATTACTAGTAGCCTTTTGTGAGTTAAGAAATTAAGAAAGGCAAGATATCAATTTTTAAAAATTATTCAGACTCTCAGTTTTATTCAAAAGGACAAGATAGGACATACTTACAGGAATAGCATCCAATTTAAAATACTAGGTTTGTCTAATTCTGCAACGTATATTCATCTGACAAGCAGAATAGAAAATGCCTATAATTTGGGGATGAACAGTTGTAAAACAACATATATGACTCAGGACCACACTGCTTACACTAGCAGTTAATATTTCCACCACATTCTGCTGCTGTTATCAAAATACCTTTGATTTAGAAGGGTAAATCTTGTTGCAACTTAAATCACGCTACTTGCTTTTGCCACCAAGGGAAACAAAATTTGGCTGATGAGATAAAAACAAACAAGCAAACACTACAAACATTCACATGAGGAAACAAATCCCAGCCAAACTGGGGGTTCACCCTCCTGCTTTATATAAGGCTGACTGCATGTGCGTCAGCAAGTACAAGGTTCACATACATTTTTAATCTTTCTCAAGTCTAACCAGACAGCATGACATGGCAAGCTTATTCGGTTCAAAAGCTCCAAATAAAATAATTCAGTGAATACAGTCAGGATGAAATCATGCCTTAAGCCATGACACACAAATTTGTACATTTCTGAAGTTTACTGGAAGGATAAGTCAGAGCATTTTACTACTGAATATTCAGGATTGCATTCAATTTAATAGCAGGTACCAGGAAACTCAATCTGGCTTAACCAAGAGAGGTTTTTTTTTAATAACACTAATAGTTAGAAGAGGATATAAACACTGTAGAGGATTTATGTTTTCATTGGAATCCTGAGCACTCTTTAAAATCATTTCCCTTCCCTCTTTTCAAGCTAAGGGCTATATTCTATTTTATAGAAATTATGTTTCTTGAAAATAGGGCAGGAGAAACCCAGTATCTGCTGTATTTTAGAAAAAGTCCAGGCTGTGCAGAATCAGAAATCAGACTTTTAAAAGTTTACAGCTGAAAACCGAATTGTATATACACACAATAAGATATTTAAGACTGCATTAAATTATCTAGGGTTTAAACTACAAAAGAACTTTTTAAATAACTTTGCCCTACATTCATGTATCTTTTGCCAAAAGCAACTGTGTACTATGATAGAAATATTTTTCTGTCCACTATGGCAAACTACCACTTTTTACTCATTTCAGATTGCCAGTTTTCTTTTATCTCACAAAACCAGCCTGGTGCCAGCACTGTTCTGCACTGTGACCAGATGTTCGCCTCTGGTTAATTTTTAAGCAGTTCAAGCTGCACAGAAACTTGAATCTCAAGTATTTACAAAGGACTCTGAAGCCCCTAAATATGTTATTCCTATTTGTCAAAAAAGGAAACCAACATGGAAAAAAGATAATTCCATGATGAAAACAACACTTGGGCGATGGACTACGAAGCAGTTTCTGCTCTCTGGTCAGGAGGCCTTAGTCACAGAGGGGAGGCGCATGAGGGCCAGGAGTTAAAACTGCATTAGGAAAGCTTCAACCCTAAAGGGGAATAAATCATCCATCCTCCTGACAACTGGCCTGGACACTTTCCAGTGTAAATGCATACTTTTTATGAAATAACTTTGCCTTGCTGGAACCATAGTGGAAATGCGTTGGGCTTGTCATGCTACCTTTGATATGATTCAGCCTTTTCAAGATTCCTAAAGATGTGGTGTATTTGTGCTTACACTCCAAAGAATGATTTTCTCAGAAAGCCAGAGCCCTGTTGGGGCTTTGTCAGGACCTTTTCTTTCAAAAGTAGCAGGGTAAGGAGGTTCACCCTCCAGAACCCTTACTGGAACGGAAAGACCACGCAACAGTGTCACCCTCAGGACAGATAAAAAGCCCATGTGTTTGGCAAAAAAATTCCACAATGAGTTCTGCTCTGATCTGCAAATGCCTTAGACCCAACTGGTGATTTTTGCACTCTATTAATATCTTTTATTACAAAAATGAGGATTTAAATGCCTCATTAATTCTGCAAAAGCCTTCTTTGGTCCTTTTAGCAGGAGGTAGTAAGAGTGATACTGAGAAATGAGATGAGGCACTGGAGGTGACTACTGATGTGCAGGATGCATCCTTCTGTGGGCCCTGGGATAGGTCATTTGTTCAGTCTTGATGAATTACATTTTGCCCTTGATTTTGGGAGGGCAAACCCTGATGGAGCCCACTGACACCAGCAGGAAGCTACTTCAGATGTATACCTATAATGCTGAGGACAGGATTTGTGGCTCATGTTGCACAGTAACAGTAGTCAGGAATATATACCTTTGATGATGAAAATCATGAGGAGGACAGCAAAATCAAATTATTTTTTGAGATTAAGACAATGTCACTGAGAAAGGTGAAGCATCTGACCTCAGGAGCCACAGTGCTGTTCATTCTTGTGAACAGCTGTAAAATCTGGAAACTTTACCATTGTCATATCAAGCTAATGGGACTCCGTTTTTTTACTCTCTCTGTACCTGTGCTCTATAGAATGACAGGGTAAGAGCTCAAACTCTGAAGTGTTAGAATACTGTCAAATACCCAGTCTTAAAACAATGTTCTTGCAAGCTCAGCTATGCTAGTTCAAATTTGAGAGCAGAGTGTCCAAAGCTGTTTTATGCCCAGTGCAAATATAGGCAAATAAAATATTACAAGGATGTGTATGTAGCAAAAACCCAGTCTGGTGGCTTTAATTCCACAGCGTGGGAGACTGCAGCCAAAGACTGTCTGATGTGGCAGGGATTAGGTACTGATAACATCAATGTCTGAGGGAAAAAACAGATTGCTGCTGGAGAGCACAGAGTGTCCCAGAGGGAATGCGTGTTCACAGTCAAGGAAACAACATCTGCCATACCTGTGGCTGCTCTTACACTAGAGCAGCTGGCCTAATTTCTTTAAAAAGATCTGCAAAAGCTGAATGCTTTGAGTTAACAGATGTTGTAGTCAAGACTTAGAATGAGTATTTCAGATATTCAGTAGTATGACTGCAACCAAAATTTGGCCTATTATTTCTATTAGAAGTTACCCAACAGCCATCAAACTGGCTATCCCAGTAGCTGTAGACTACTGTTCTGTGGACAATTCAGCTAACAGCATGAGCAGTAAAACAGTTTAGCAGTGCTGATATTTGTATCACTACTGTAGTTCTCAGAGGCAGCAAGCTTCCAAAGAGAGCAAGAGGGCTCCCACGTCCTGGGGGCAGTGCCAAGGCATGGCCTGAGCTGAAAAATGGCTTCCTAACACAATTCAGCTTCCTAAAGCAGAAAGGGGAGCAAAAACAAGCACATAGTGTTAATTGGTAGGTTAACTGCTGGGAGATGACGGAGAAGGAATGAGGACCTCCCACTTTTGCCAGTGGTAAGATGCTAAGGGAGTCCTACGTATAAGGGGAAGCTGCACACTCAGAGTTGCTCCTTAGACCAGGTGCTGTCTATACTTGATACAAGTCTTCAGGATTTTCTTCAAATTCCATGGCTATCAGATTGCAGAACACATGTTGCCTTAGACATACATACGCATTTCTAACTCAATACATCCTTATATCTGAATCCTCTTATCCCATACAGAATTAGGGAAGGACTCCAAAATTTGCTAGTAGAATGAACCAGCCTGTGCATCACAGCAGGATGTAGTCGAAGATGTAGTCAAAGAAGGTGTTTAGTAGGTCACTTGTCCATTTGTGCTGCTACCACAGCAAATGCAGCCCAGGCATACTGTACCAGCTGTGGCTTAATAGCTCACAGTCTGTAGAAGGTTCACTGAGGTGATACTGAAGTTTCCTGCACATTAACTCCTTTAGCCTGTGTTGAATGCTCCTGCTCTGTCTGGCAGAATTCCTGAAGCAGAAGATGCTCTGAGAAATGTTCTTTCTCAGGGCAGACAGTATTTCACTCTTAATTTTTTATGTAACCAGAAACTGTATGTCTCAGTTCCTGTTTTACAATCATATCCTTGTCATAGACCTAAATTTATCTATGTTCCACACCAGCCTCACTCACTGTTATTCACTATATTTAATTCCCTATTATTATGTGAAATTATTTCTGCTAGGAATGCTGAAATGTGCCACTGAGATTAGAGACAACGTTGCTTGTACTAGAAAAATGAATGCCAGATCACTTTAAGTTTCCTGCACTATTATTTTGTGTCCTGTGTCTTGTAAGCAATCTGGAAGTAATGCCAGACATTTAGAAGTATTTTATCTGCTTAGCTTTCTTAATTGAATAAAACAACAGCATTTATAAATGGTGACAGCAATGAATAGCTCAGCTTGAATTATTAATTTGTACGTACTGACAGTGTCTTTAATTCAGTGTATGTCAGTGATAAACACCGTGCCTGTTCTGAGTAGAGAGACAGCCTCACTTTATGGTCCTGATACCAGATCCATGTGGGTAGATCTTTATCTTGTCCAGAATTCCAGTAAAGCTAGGTGAGATCTGCAAGGGCCAATCTGATTGCAGGCTGGATGCCTGGAAGATAGGTGGGCAGAGATCATAGAATCATAGGATCATAAAATAGTTTGGGTTGGAAGGGACTTTAGAGGTCATCTAGTTCAACCCCCCTGCAATGAGCAGGGACATCTTCAACTAGATCAGGTTGCTCAGAGCCCCGTCCAACCTGACCTGGAATGTTTCCAGTGATGGAGCATCTACCACCTCGCTGGGCAACCTGTGCCAGTGTTTCACCACCCTCATGGTGAACAATTTCTTCCTTATATCTAGTCTAAATCTACTGTCTTTCAGTTTAAAACCATTACCCCTTGTCCTGTTGCTACAGGCCCTGCTAGTAAGTCTGTCCCCATCTTTCTTATAAGCCCCCTTTAAGGACTGGAAGGCTGCAATAAGGTCTCACCAGAGCCTTCTCTTCTCTAGGCTGAACAACCCCAACTCTCTCAGCCTGTCCTCATAGGAGAGGTGTTCCATCACTCTGATCATTTTTGTGGCCTCCTCTGGACCTCCTCCAACAGGTCCATGTCTTTCCTGCACTGATGGCTCCAGAGGTGGATGCAGAACTGCACGTGGGGTCTCACCAGAGCAGAGTAGAGGGGCAGAATCCCTTCCCTTGACCTGCTGGCCACGCTGCTTTGGATGCAGCCCAGGATACGGTTGGCCTTCTGGGCTGTGAGCACACATTGCCAGCTCATGTCCAGCTTTTCATCCACCAGTACCCCCAAGATCTTCTCAGCAGGGCTGCTCTCAATCCCTTCATTCCCTAGCCTGTACTGATACCAGGGGTTGCCCTGAGCCAGGTGCAGGACCCTGCACTTGGCCTTGTTGAACCTCATGAGGTTCTCATGGGCCCATTCATCAAGCTTGTCCAGGTCCCTCGGGATGGCATCCCATCCCTCAGGCGTGTCAACTGCACCATTCAGCTTGGTGTCATCTGTAAACTTGCTGAGGTTGCACTTGATCCCACTATGTCATTGATGAAGGTATTAAAGAGTACTGGTCCCAGTACAGACCCCTGAGGGACACCACTCATTATCCATCTCCATCTGGATATTGAGCCGTTGACATTACCCTCTGGATGCAACCATCCAACCAATTCCTCATCCACTCAACAGTCCAACCATCAAATCTGTATCTCTCCAATTTCTCAAAATTGAAGGAGAGAAAAAGAAGGATGTTGTGGGGGACCGTGTCAAAGGCCTTACGGAAGTCCTGATAGATGACATCAGTAGCTCTTCCTTTGTCCACTAATGTGGTCACTCCATCATAGAAGACACTAGGTTGGTTAGGCAGGACTTGCCCTTGGTGAAGCCATGCTGGCTGTCTCAAATCACCTCCCTGTCCTCCATATGCCTTAGCATAGCTTCTAGGAGGATCTGTTCCATGATCTTCCCGGGCACATAGGTGAGGCTTGCACGTCACTAGTTCCCAAGGTCCTCCTTGCTACCCTTTTTAAAAATGGGTGCGATGTTTCCCTTTTTCCAGTCATCAGGGACTTCATCTGACTGCCATGAGTTTTCAAATATCGTGGACAAGTGGCTTGGCAACTACATCAGCCAATTCCCTCAGGACTCTGGGATGCATCTTGTCAGATCCCATAGACGTACGTATGTTCAGGTTCATCAGGTGGTCTCAAACTTGATTTTCTCTTACAGTGGGAGGGACTTTGCTCCTCCAGTGCCTGTCTTGTAGCCCACCCACTCAAGAGGTATGGAAAGAGAGGTTGCCAGTGAAGACTGAGGAAAAGAAGTCATTGACTACCTAAGCCTTCTCCTCATCCGTTGTTACCAGTCTGTCAGTCTTGCTCATCAAGGGGGATACGCTTTCTTTGACCTTCCTTTTCTGTCTGACGTACCTGTAGAAGCCCTTATTATTATTCTTTGCATCCTTTGCCAAGTTCAACTCCAGCTGCACCTTGGCCTTCCTGACCCTATCCTTACACAACCAGGCAGCATCCCTGTACTCTTCCCAGAATACCTGTCCCTGCTTACACTGCCTGTGCATTTCCTTCTTGCCCTTTAGTTTGCCCAGCAAGTATTGACTCAGCCATGCCGGCCTCTTGCCTTCCTTTCCTGATTTCTTACCCCTGGGGATTGAGAGCTCTTACACTCTGTGGAAAGCATCCTTAAAGATCTGCCAGATCTGTTCTGCTCCCGCGTGCCCGAGGGCAGTTTCCCAGGGGGTCCTATTGACTATCTCCTTGAAGAGCTGGAATTTTGCTTTCCTAAAATTCAGCATCCTGACTTTACTCTTCATCTGCCCCATATCCCTCAGGACTGCGAACTCCACCAGTGCATGACCACTGCAGCCCAGGCTGCCTCCAATCTTGATGTCACCAATTTCTCACTAGCATTGTTGACCAACAGGTCCAGTATCACATCCCCTCTGGTAGGGCTGTCTATTACCTGGTTTAAGAAGTTACCCTTAATGCATTCCAGGAGTCTCCCGGATTACCTACAGCTCACCATGCTCCTTTTCCAGGAGATGTTGGGGTGGTTGAAGTCTACAGTTAGTTGCCAAGGGGAGCTGCTGGCCCAATCGGATTAACTAACTGCTAGTTTCCGTTACACCACATTTAAATCTGTTGGCTGCAACACCCTGCCAACAATTTTGTAATATGTTTGGGCAAATGCAAGTGTCTGAATTTTGTGCTAGACTGAAGGTCTCACCCCAGTGCTCAAGTTTGGTGGGTAAGAGACCCACAGAAGGGCTGCCCCAAGGCAGCCAGGCTGGCTAGCAGTGGTGAGGATCCCACCAGCCCTCCTTATCCCAGTTCCATGGTAAAAAGTCAAATCCCCCCCTACCAGCCTCAGCTCAGTCTCTTGTTCTGAAACATTCCCAGGAGATCCTTGCCAAACATCCAGCTCATGGCTGGAAACATTAACATGCAGCTAAATATACCCCTAAAGCAAGAATTTCTCAAGTGTTTCTGAAGAGGACTGACTGAACCACAAACACTCCCAGTCATCTCCCAGCTCTAGGTGACAGTTTGATACTTTCTTCTCATTATTTGTTTTCAGTCCTTTAGAGTTCTCATGCATCAATTGCTCTCTTGAATGTTTTTAATTAACAAAACTAAATTTTGGCTAATACTGGATTTTTTCAATCCAAGTAAACCAGCTTAAAGTAAAAAATAAGCCAAAGCTCTGGCAAACACATTCAGGTCAGCCCTTCACTAGATAAATTGTGTAACTTTGGTAAGACTAGTCTCAAAGACTGGATCACAGTGCATAATATATTAAAAAATATTGGGAGAATTCCAGCATCCAGTATTAAGTGGGTAGTTGTAATTCCTGCGGGATAAAGAGTGATAAAAAAATAAAATGCTTTAATCCTCCACAAATTTGTCTAACATTTAATCTAGCTACTAACCATATGATATTTCCTTTCTTGAGCAGTCTTAATTTGTTCTTAATTCTACTAATTAGGACTATAAAACTAAGGGAGAAAGTGGAAAATATCAGCAATTAAATTCATATTTCTTTGTAAAGATATGGCTCACACGTGACATTCATATTCAGAGCTGTGCAGGAATCCCCAATGTGGATGTATACTTTCAGAATAATTCACATTCACACAGCAGGTCAGAGCACAATCACCACACTAGCACTGTGCACTCCTGTAGCAACTTTCATCTGATCATCTCAAATCACAAAACAAAGACAATTTAATACTAATGAAGCTTTTAACCATCTGGAATCAGAATTCCCTTATGAGGCATAATAATGCAGTAACCGTCTTTTCTCTCTAGTGCTTCCCCCTCCTATAAACATCCTTTCCATCTTCCCAGGTCCAGCTCCATACAGCTGTTCTTTGGTTTGTCCCCTGTGTCAGCCAAGGGCTTAGGCAGAAGGTTGTGTCTGCATCTGATAGGAAAGCGATGCACAGCTGGCTGTTGTCTGTGTCTTGCTTTGGCTACAGATTTGACATTTGAACCAGGGAATCATCAGCTTTATGGATGATTTGCAGAGATAACCCAGTGCTTTGTGCTGTTGTTACCACGGTGAAAGCTCTGTTGACAGCAGCACAGCACTCAGATGTACAGCACTGCTTACAATGGTGTAGTGAGTGTTGTTCATGGCTAAGCACATCACTACACAGTGTCTTAAGTGTCTTAAGCTAAATCACTCCAATTAAATGAGTGTGTACAAAGGGACTGCATTAATTTAACCAAACCTTGCTATGATTTGGTTATAACCTTATATGGAGAGATGGACTAGATGATTTTCCAACCCAAACCATTCTATGAGTCTATGATTCTATATGGCCAAAGCTGCTGCTCTCTGCTATAACATCCCTGTAGTGCACATCCATCATCACACCTAGAGCTCTTAAGCAGGATTGGTAAAATGGAAGGAGATGTTGCAGTGTAGAGCACAGCTAGTGTATGCTGTTATCCCACAGGAATACCAGGTAGCAGATCAGGCTGCAAGGGGTAGGTAATCTGAACTGTCTCGCCTGCACTGAGGTGAGGAAGGGCCAGGACAGTTAAAGAAAAGTAACTAAAGTGCTGCACATCAACCTCGTATCTTGCGTGGTAGTAACTTGGCTGTGTAACACTAGTTTGCCCTAAAGCAACAGCCTTACCAAAATGACCTATGATGCCTTTATGTGGCTTGTCTGTTCTCACACAGCAGGCCAAAACAACCCCCTCATTTTCAATCTTCTGTTTCAATCATTCACCAGTACTACTACCCTTTCATTAAAATTCTTCTCCCTCTGCTTTACCCTGAAAAGGATAATTAATTATCTTTTTGTAGCAATTGTCCTGAGTGCCTGATGCTACTGAAACAGATTCTACTTCATAATTTTAAGTGCAACCGTAATGTCACATTATGATCACTTAAAATAGCAATAAAATTGTTTTTTCTAAGCGAGTGCTGCACAGCATGCTTTTGCTGTGACTCCATTAGCTGCTGCAACGAGGAGACTGTGTCCGGAAAATGTCTCAGTTCAGTATGCATTTAACTGTTCATATATACAGCAGTTGTCTTTGGAATAAGAATGGGTTTTTCACATATACTTAGGTGTTGTCCTGTCTTGGGGCTTGAGCGGGACTTTGAATAAAAAGTCTTTTCGTTAGAGAATTCAGGAGTTTCTCCTTGCATAAATTTATGTATATGAAAGCATATAATTGTTGTCACAATCTTCTGATTGCTGTCACTGTCTTCTGCCTCTAGGTTAGAAGCTTTGGGCTGAAAATAAATTGGTTATGAAAATGACCTATCAGGTCAAATCCTGATCCCCAAATGCTGCATGGAAATATATGACTTTTTAGCTTTTTTGCCCAATTATACTATGATTCTTCTTTGAAGCCTGTAGAGGGTGTGCTCTCCATTTCAAATTAGGATTGCATGTCTTTCTGCAAAGGAGTAATCTAATTCAAACTGAAGTTATAAACTAGCTCCAGGTATTATTGGGTGAAATGTTATGGACTGAGATACACAGAAAGTCAGAAAAGATGACAGCAAGACTCCCTTTTGGAATTAAAAATGTTGGAATTAAAAATCACAGCAGATCTCACAGTGTATGGGTCATTGTCTTGCTCTGTAGCTGAGCTGTGAGCAAAGATGAAGCTGTTGGCCTCACTTCAGACTCTTGTCCTGAAGACTCAGAACCATATCAAAACAAAATTTAGCAGAGACTGTACAGCTCTATCTCAGTTCTTTTAATAAGGAATGAGATCCTCTTTTTGAAAAGCAAACTGTTCTTGACCAAACCACTGCAAAGTCTACATCACTGACAATTTTAGTGATGAAAGTGTATCAGGTTCTACAGTTTATGAATTATCTCACAGGAGTACTTAGAAGTCCCAAACTAGATTACAGCATCCAGGCATCTCAGGAATACATCTCTGAACACTGACACTGTCTTGAACAGCTCATTATCTAAGCAGGGAAGACCAAACATGCAATAAAGGAATATTCTTCTCCCCAGTTAGCAGATCGGGAAGGGAGTGACTGATAGCAATTATGTTGCCCCATTTACAACATGGAGACTGTGGCGGAGCCAGAAGCTGAAACTAGAGCTCCTGGGTCTCGCTCCAGGTATTTAGAAGCAAGTCCCAAAACTTTAATTCTGAGGAACTGTCTGTCTGTTGAGCCTTGCTCAGTCAGGTAGAGCTGTATTGCATGAGTGTGAGAAAGTGGCAGTCTTCTGCACTCGTCCAGCCCTTGCTCCCTAGGAGGGTGAATAACCGATTTATCATGGGAGACCCAAGACATAGTAAATAGAAATTGTTTTCAGTTCCATAGAAATTATTCTTTTATTTGTTCATTTTTAGGAACATGTTTCCAGCCAATCTTGTTGAGGCCACATTCAAGCAGGTAAGTGGCTATATTCCTTTTACCACTGATGAGAGAGATGAGCCAGCATCATATAAAACATGTATCTTCATAAAACAGAATCCAGCTGCAGAGATTGCTTATTTCTTCAGATACTGTTAGTACCTTTGGCATTTAGGAATGAATGAGTCCCTTTCCATTAGCCTCAGCAGCCTTGGTATCTGAAGGCAAAACAAATAAGCATAAAATGCACAGTGTGACTACAGCATAGACATGCACATCTGTGTCAGCTCCACCTCCACCTGAGGCCAGATCTTTGAGGATCTTGAGAAAGATGCTGTAGGAAAGCAAAAAAATTTATGCTAGGATGCCTAGACCATGGTTTCTTTTAACACAGGACTGCAGTCACAGAGTAGCTGGCATCTTTTTAAGTGCGTACAGTAACACTCCGCAAAGGAAAAACAGAATACCATGTCCAATTAAAGCAACAAAATAATGTATTTAGGAAGAATCTAATTACTCAGTTTGGAATTTGGCCAGAAAACCTCATCTAGAAGTTCTGAGTGAGCAAGAGGCATGGCTATATTTATTTCACCTGGGGGAATATTTCATGGGAACCTTACCTCTGGTGAGACAAAGAGAAGGACACTCAGAACCTCTAGAGAGTCATTCCTAATTATGTCTTACAGGAAAGTAGCTCTATCAGGAGATGATGTGTTTGCTGCACAAGGGTGTGATTATAGAAAACTGATTTTGTCATGCTTTTCTAAAAATTCAGCTATTTTTACAGATTTTAGCAGCATAGGGACAGAAGCTGTCATTTTTCTTTTCATGCTTGTCCCTTTAACATGCAGCCTTGTTTAACAGAGCACTTAGGAAGTCTCATTAAAATATTAATTCCTGCT